>NC_092213.1:7332111-7425563 GCF_043381705.1 Parasteatoda tepidariorum
GGTGGACTCTTTTTTTTTCTTGTTTAGTTAATAATAAAAAATTTTCCGCGAAGAGGACAAATTTTCCGTAAACATTGTTGTAAACATTCTTGTCTATCGCATCAATGTTTCATAAAATTATATATATATGAATTTCGTTAATCCGCAAATCAACACTTTTTCTAAGTAAATTCTTTTTAATTAATATTAACAATTCCACATGATTTTAACGATTAAACACGATCATACACTCAAGAAAAAAAGAAAACACACACAGATGTGTAGAAAAAAATTTAATGCATTTTTTGATATACTTAGCGTTTCTATAACAATTTAAAAAATTTCTACTAATTACGCCTCCCTGTGGATTCTCAATATTAAAAGATTTTTTTTCCCGCATATCGTATCATAAAGAAAAATCTAATTTTGATGATATGATTTAACAGCTAATAATTAAAGACAGTTATTAAATTATCCTAAACATTTCCAATGAAAAAGTTCTTTTCATTTTAAATCTCAACCAAGTTTATTAGATCATTCTCTCCAAGACAAGATCCAACAAGATGCAGCAGTCTAAATCCTGTCAGCTAACTCCGCCTTTAGATTAATAACCTTTTTAAAAAAATAACACTGGCAATAAAAGAAATTAAAGAAAGTTTCCCATCAATGCAGTGCCATCTATTGACAACTAGGATAACTTCTTAAGATTTCCTTTACTTCTTCATTCGAATCTTTTGCAGGAGGCGCATAAAAAGTTTTTATGCACATGTATAGTGATGGATAGAGTGGGGAAAAGCTTCTCGTGTGCCAAAATAAAACTAAAGATACTTTTTCAATGCATATAGCGGTATTTATTCATTGATTTATTTTATTTTTAAAGAACTGTATAACTTTTTTCACAACATAATAAAAATAAAATTTTATAGTCTGCAAAACATTACTTATAAAACAATAGTTTTAATTAGACAATGAGAAGTATCTGATCCATTTTTATTAAACATATTTTTTTCTCATTATTTTGTATCGATTTAAGTTAAAACAAGTGAAAAATATTATATTTAGCATTTTAATAATTCATGATTATGAAATGCAACATGAAACACGGGCGTCTTTTTTCTGCGTTAAATTGTAAAATGCACCAAACAATAATTTTTCAAATTTGCACTGATTTGCAGTAACTTAGATCTAAGCGAAACAGTTATTCATCATTGAAATTTCTTTAATTGACACAATCAATTATTAATAAATTTTTGAATATGAATGGAAAAAAAATTTTTTTTTTTTATCAAACTACTTTTTTTGGATTTTATACTTTAGTATAAATGTAATTCCGATAATCTAACATATTTTTTATAAGACTGTTTCGTATAGTCAAAAAATGCCAAAATATATTTTTGCTTGCAATTAGATCGTCAGAAATATAGATATATATATAAAACGGGCAACGGCGTCCCATCTGCGCCAAAAGTTTAAGATGCACACTCAAATACGTTAAGGTGTCCTAAAATGTAAATAAAAACTCTGAGTTATAAATAAGGCATATAAAATATTACTTACAATTTGTTTTCAGTTTCATATTTTGAAAACTTACTATTTGACTGCTTTAGAATAATCTACAAATAAAATGCAGACACAGCCACTGATAAAATCACTTGATTGTAAAATTTAGGTGATTTTTTATATTCATATCTGAAGGAATGGAATCATTTCAGGAACGAAACATGCTAACACCATCCTTTCATTATCACCGTTTTGTAAAATCACATTTTTGTTTATCATGTGTCTTGAAAATATTCTGATTTTTTTTTTTTTTTTTTTAAGACAATGNCTTGAAATTATTCTGATTTTTTTTTTTTTTTTTGATTAATAATTAGAATTTACTATAGTCTGTTATGAAAGCTGTGTAGAGTATGTAAATAAAAAATTTCGTTGTGCCCCCTACAAACAAAAAGAGCAAAATAAATGTAGATATCACTTCGTAAGGAAATTGAAAAGTGAGAGATAAAAAAATCACGAAAGGGGGTGATTCTATTCATGAATGGAGAATATCGTCATTCAATGGCAATGATCAGTTCACGTTCGGTAAGGTATCTTCAATAGTTTGAAAAGTGATGGTTTTTTTAAAATAAACTTTACAACAGGGAAAAAGAATATTAAAAGTAACGAAAACTTTAATAAACTTTTAAGCCTTGTTGAATCTGTCACTTTAAATTTTGCTAATCATGCAAACACTTTAAACCAGTGTTTCCCAACCTTTTTTGTACCATGCCCCACCTAAGCCTTTCTAAAATTCTTATGCCCCCCTATGTAACATATACATAATTTTTAATATTAAAAAATCGAATTGTTCACTTAAGAAACTTAGGAAATTGTTAGCGAAACAAAGTAAGTAAATTTTCAGAACATATAACGAAAAACTAAAATTCGAATTCGAAATAATTTTAATAAAGATTTTTCTATAATAATTCAATATTTTAATTTAGTGAGATTCTTGCCCTTGATGCTTGCTGCACGTAGATTTTATCTTAGGTTCCAATTTGGTTAGTCTCAAGTCTCCCCGTTGTGTTATATCTAGACGATTTCTTTTTTTTTTACCAATAAAATCATTTACAGCACAAAATCCACATTCAGCTAAATATGAAGATGGAATCGGTAACAATAGTTTTCTTGCACATTTGATTGAATTTGGGTATTTGTTTTCTGTTTCCTCACGAAGCCATGCCATCACTCCTTTCATATTAAATAAAGTTTTAACTGACTCATCATTTTGCATTTCTGCAAGTTCTTCTTGATATATTTGATACATCAGACAAATCCACTAACATGGACTGCAACATCCATGTTGGAAAATAAATTTGTTTTAAATCAGAATATCTTTCTTTTAAATCAGCCGATAGAATTTTCAGATGATAGACAATAACAAGTAAAGCGCTATCATTTACTTCACATTTTTACAGCCAATGAAACTGTTCAAAGTTTTTGTTGTTAATATATTTCTGACGTAACTCAATAAGGGTAATGATGCCAAATATCTTCGCTTTTGCATCAACAAGAGTTTTATTTGTTCCTTGAAGTTTCTTATTTAATATATTCAGTTTTTCAAAGATATTGGTTAAATAACTCACAAATGCTTTACCATCGACTGTAAACAGATACTTCATTTCAGGTTTGTCGCTTAAAAAATCCCTAAGTCACATACTATTTATTGACAGCAATTATTTAAGAATTTGCTTTTTTCTTTCGATTTTGTCACCGAAATCTCGCATTGTATTTAAATGGCCCAGAGCAAAAGGTTTAAACTCATGTCGAGTCCATTTTTGAATTGCCCCCCATTTCAATCAAATTGCCCCCCGGTGGGGCGTGGGCCCCACGTTGGGAAACACTGCTTTAAACCCTTCTGTCATTTTAAAATTGCTGCTCATTTTTAAATAAAATGTAAATCTAGTAAAAACAAAATCTTAATTTAGTAACGAATTTTACTGTTAATGTATTCGTTAAGTTTAAATTTGAAACATTTTCCCCTAAGTAATATTTCGGTATCTGAAATCAGCATTTCGGTATCTGAATGAATTCGGTATTTGAAATTATAAAATCAAATGTTTTTTAAGATTCAGAGCGACTGCCCAGTATACATTTAACCGGAACTCCGAACACAGACGTTTCCCCCGACCTATCCTCAGAAGATATTAAAATATCGACGAATAAATTAATATCAAATCGGATATGACAAATATTTCGGACATTCAGCAAAGCGAACGGTGTGATTGTTGACATTCACCGGTGAAGGTCGACATTCTCTTGATTTCGGTCATTCACGCTGGCATAATCATTCGAAGCCATTAAAAAGGGTTTCTAAATGGAAGAAAATGCACATGACTCTATTTTAAACTTGCACGTAAAACGTGAAGATTTTTATAAAAATTGGAAAAACACGAAATGCAAAAGCAATGTAAAATCACGGATTTTTTTCAAGTAAAATAAATATTAGCTCATACTAGTATATATTATTTCTTAAATTAAAGAAGCGATTTGATCATTTTATTTATTTAATGAAAATGTATGATTTTAATACATTTATGATATGCATTAACTTCATTCTTCTTTTAAATTATTAATTAAAAGCCATAATTAAATGAAATGGGTTGCACTCGGAGCCGGATTATACTTTTCGTAGGCCCTAGGCATAGCCGTTTTGGGGCCCTCCCCTCCTTCCCCCCCACTCCTCCCCTCTTTTCAAAATATATGCTAAAATTTTCTTGCATATTTTTTTTTTACATTTTTAGTAGCGTAGTTTGGAATTCGACAGCATAATACAAGAACCTAGAACGACCAGAAACCTAGTTTGCCGAGATTTCAAAAAGTCACCAAGGAGTGCGCTATTATAGGATCCACCCTTCAGAAGTTCTTTTTGGCCTATTACAAAATAATTATAGTGCAGATTTTGTCTGGCCACGCTTGACATCTAAATTTCTTGCTACTTCATCAGCACTACAGCTTAGTGCAGCCAAAGACTTTCTCAGTCTGATTCCCCCCAGGCAGTATAAATTTATTGCAAGGTTTCTCAATCTGTGCTAAAACTTTCAAATTCTTCTAAACGCTGTCCAGCCTCTTCGTAGCTGGTCTGCCTCTTCCACTTGTACCCTTAATCTTAGAAAATTTAACTTTTTTGATTGGATCTAGACAGAGCCGGATTATACCTTTCGTAGGCCCTAGGCACAGCCGTTTTTTGGGCCCTCCCCTCCTTCCCCCACTCCTCCCCTCTTTTCAAAATACATGCTAAAATTTTCTTGCATATTTTTTTTTTACATTTTTATTAATATGGATTTTAATTTACAAATTTGTTTATCGAACTTTTTGCGTAGTTTGGAATTCGACAGCATAATACAAGATTTCGTTGAATCCAAAAATCGCAAAAAAGTAATATATTAGATCAGAAGATTCTGCAAAATAATTTATTACCGAAAAATATTATATTTTTATTTGTATCTTCATAATTTTGTGCAAAATACACTTGTTGTTTTTAAAGCTAAATTATTTTTGTCAAAAAATTTTTTTCTCCCAAGTTTTTCGTAGGCCCCTGAATATCGTAGGCCCTAGGCACGTGCCTAGTGTGCCTATAGGTTAATCCGGCCCTGGTTGCACTGACTAAAAAATATATTTTCTAAACAACTACAAAAATCCCTAACCTTCTTTTAACAAAAATTCGCATTAGAGAATTGGAATTACAGAATACTCTTGATATCTCAAAGTTGAAGGAACGCTAAAAGAAAATTTCGAGATAGCGAGTTTTTGAGATAACAAGTTCAAAACAGAATATGTTCTATAAAGTAAAAAAAGAAATAATAAATTCTTAACTAGTATTCTAAAACGTAGAGTTATGGAGCATCAGAATACGTACTAATAAAGATATTTGAATAAGAGTTGACAGTAAGTCTAAATACAGAATGCTAAAAGAAAAAGTATTTTTTTTTTTTACATATCACGGTTTTCGAGATATCGAGAGTATACTGTAATAGATTTCGTTACAAAGAAGCTTGACTGTATTACTATTGCTTTAAAAAATTTCAAGGAAAAAAGTTTGTAAAAAACCTACTGCAGAAGGTAACTAATTTCAGATGGTATGTATTGCAATTTCCCTCTAATAAATACCCCCCCCCCCACAATTTCAAAAAAATCAAAGAAATAGGTCCCTTTACCACAATTTTTCATCCAATATCTTCAATCAAAGAGCCCAGATTTCACTGTAAAAAAAAAAAAACTCGATAAATGTTTAACCAGTATTTGGTGCAAAGTTTCTAATTATCCCAAAGTTAAATGAAATGAAAGATCATTTTAATTTAGTTACACCATAAGTTGTGAAGTATGATAGAGAAATACTTCCATGGTGCAATTGACTGCACCAAAATTTGGTAAAAGACGGTGATTCTAAACTGATTGATCTTTGTTTACGACGCCATGTTTTCTTTACAACTATAGGTCTCGATGTATCGGGACGAGTAATGCATGTTGTTATAAGTATCAAATTACTAGGTAGGTAAATGACTTACTTGCATTCATTAAAGTTCATTTCTTTTATGTTGCCTTTTTAAATCTGGTTGGCGGTAAAAAATGGTTTGAGGTAAAAGAACGGTAAATAGCTTTGTTACGGTAAATAGCAACCTTTGCCTGCATTTGAGAGCTTTAAAAATACCTAATAACGGTGCAACCTTCCCTTTGCTTTTATAAAAATAAAAAAAAAGATTGAATGAAAATAGGTGTTTTGTTTCTTCAAAACACTTACTTGAGCAGCGATGGCTCAGGGGATAGAGCGTTCGCCTTCCAATGAGGAGAACCGAGTTCGAATCCCAGGGATGGCTTGTCGATACAAATTCAGCATCCGGCTTGCATCGAACACAGTGCTGACGTGAAATATCCTCAGTGGTAGACGGATGATGGGTCAGAGTCCCTTCGCAGTCAGGCTAACCGTGGAAGTTTCTCGTGGTCTTCCTCTCCATGCAACGCAAATGCGGGTTAGTTCCACCAAAAAGTCCTCCACGAAGGCAAATTTTCTCCCGATACTTGATCCTGACGTTCCCTTGTCTTCTGGATTGGGTTTAAGATTACAAGGCTACGGAGTTGAACATTAGTAGTCGGAACCCAAAAAATTGGGTCGGCTGTTTAACGACAGTTATTAAAAAAAAAAAAAAAAAAAAAATTAAAAAAATTTAGGAAAAAAAAAGCACTTACTTTTAGTGCAACCTTTTACTGATGTTTGGACCTAGTGAAAATACCAAAGTATGATAAAATTAAGCTCCATTTTATTTAGCCGGCAAATGACTGAATACTAATCTTTGGTGCAGTAATAAAATCAAAAAATTCTCCAGATTGCCAAAAAAAAAAAAAAAAAAAAAAAAAAAAAAAAAAAAAATATCTGGATTAAAATTTTATGTATTTAATCGTTTGTTTACATTAACTAATTTAATACAGATGAATATTGTAAAAATAAAAGAATAAAAAATAGATATTTAATATCTTAATTATCTACGAGGACTAAGTAAGTTTTCTAGAAAGATTCTTCAGCTGATGTATAAAGCACAGTACTTGACAACGCCCATGCTTTTCTATCACTGCAATATTTAAGATGTTTTAAAAGTAATCCCGATATAAGTCTTATAGTTAACTCTCAACCATTAGAATAAATGTAAAAAAAGAAATTACCATTAGAAGAACCATTAGAATAGAAACAACTATGAACATTAGAAATAGATACTATGCCTAAAAATCACTAAACATCATTGCATGTAACCATCGTTAACATTAATCAGCTTACAGCTTTAATAGTTTTTTCNAAGGGGTGAATAGTCTTGACTTTGCAAAAGCATTTGCATCTGCCAACGTGGTTGGGATTGAATTTTGATTGAGATCTCTGGCATTTTTAGCCAAGGAATCAGCTATTTCATTGAACTCTAGGTTCACATCTACTAGGGTCGGCTGTTTAACGTCAGTTATTAAAAGAAAAAAAAACATAAAAAAAAAAGAAAACATAAAATACTTTTAGTGCAACCTTTTACTGATATTTGGAGATAGTGAAAATACCAAAGTATGATAAAATTAAGCTTCGTTTTATTTACCCGGCAAATGAATGAATACCAATTTTTGGTGCAGTTTACTTGATGTGTAATAAAATCAAAAAATTCTCCAGATATGCCCCCCCCCCAAAAAAAAAACTCCGGATTAAAATTTTATGTATTTAATCGTTTGTTTATACAAACTAATTTAATACAGATGAATATTGTAAAAATAAAAGAATAAAAAATAGATATTTAATATCTTAATTATCTACGAGGAAGAAAGTTTTCTAAAACGATTCTTTAGCTGATGTATAAAGCACAGTACTTGATAAAGCCCATGCTTTTCTATCACTGCAATTCAATGAAATGCAATATTTAAGATGTTTTAAAAGTAATCCCGATATAAGTCTTATACTTTAACTCTCGACCATTAGAATAAATGTAACTTTCTAAACAAAAAAGTGGAAAAGAAAAACCAAATTATGTATTGGCACCATTTTTTAACTATGCCTAAAAATCACTAAACATCATTGCAAGCAACATCGTTAACATTAATCAGCTTACAGCTTTAATAGTTTTTTCAACAAATAATATAAAAACAGTTCTTAAGCAATAAATTACACAAAGCGTACTTGTTCAATTTGTACAGTAAAAGCAACAAACATAAACAAAAACTTTGGCAGAAATTTCAAAGTTAAATAATTATTTGCATTCAAGTATGTGAAGATTTAACAAATGATTCAAATTGCTTAGAGTGAAACTGAATACATTGCATGATTATTTCCAATTGAGAAGCACTCGACTAATAATAATTTAAAAACAAATTGAAAATTCCATGATCCAAGTAAAAATTTAGAAACGATCTCATAGTTGATGCATTTTTAATAAACATTATTATATTTGCATATAAAGTTAAGCTCAAATAAATTTAAACAGATATAAATTACTGCTTAAATATAATCTTATTTACGAAAGTGCATTGAAACGTTCCAATTCCCCCGATTCGTAATTCACATTATTTTTTGTAACGGCCTCACGCCAAATTAAGTAATAAACTATATGAGTTCGCAAAGTTTTCGGAAAGTAATTAATGACTGGTTGTATTCAAACAATTCTCTCGCCATTCATGTCTTTGCAAAATAAATTGAAGGATACATTTTTTACAGAAGACAGAAACTTTTTCAAAAATTCAAATGATTTAAAACATTTAAATGAAAATCAATTTCCATCCAAGGGCAAAAAACATGATAAGAAAGCTAATCTTTATAATGAAAATATATTCGAAATATTCGAGGGTAATATTTCTAGAACTTCTATCCCAGTAAACGGAAAAAAACCGCCATTGGACTCAATCCAAGCCAAGCATTCCAATAATTCTTCCGCCGTAAGAAATAAGAGTGCAATGGAACCACGCGAAAAACATTCCAAAACAAAATGGCAAAAAAGAAGAGCTGCTCAGCAGACAAACAAAGGAAGTAGAGACATTTTCAGCGAGAGGCAGGAAAACGAAGTCAATTTAAATACTGAATTTGACTTACAATCTTTGGACAAAGCATTTACCAACGATGCTTCGAATTTCGTGACCACATCGTATCCTTTGAAACAAATAACAAAGGAGGAGGATGTTCGAAAAGAACTGAACAGATTGGAACACTTTATTCAAGTAAAAGAAACTGATACTCTTCAAAAATGCCGGGAGGACGGTATTACCATATCTAAATCTTCGAGCAATAGATATCATGATATAAATACGGAAAAACATATCACACATCGAGACATACCAGATTCAGACGCCAACATAAAAGTTGAATTGATGAAATTTGCGAGAGAATTTGTCCTGAATAATACTTTGAGTGAGGGGCACTTTAAGGGGAAATTAAATAAAGATCAAAGTTTTGGATTGAAAGGACGTAATTATGGATTGAATTATTCTAGTTCGACGCTTCGAAAATATTCGAATGCACTAAATGATGAGGTCATCGAATATCAATCAAAAACACAAAGACCCTCACATCATCTAAAAACGTCCATAAAATCTCCAATTATAGCATTTCAATCAACTAAGAAGAAAGAAAATCATTTTTCGATTTCGCCATTTTCAAAATCGAATGAAGAAGATGGAATATTTGATGATTGTTCTATTGTAGAAATTGCTAGAAAGCGACAAACAAGAATCCGACAAAATCTAAGTAACTCGACTAATAGTTTTGACGACTGGGACAATGAAGGCACACATTTTCTGTCGCGAAAAAATAAAATGGAGGAAAAAGAATTTAAAAATATAATTCCTTCATTCGATTTTAAGAAAGAAAATTTAAATAGCTGCCGATATTCTTTTTCCGACAATGAAATGAGTGACGGCGGTGAAAATAATGTTGTACATAAAAATCACGAAAAAACTGAACTGAAAGCTAAAATTAAAAAACGTGATTTTGATGAATTCCAAACTGTTTTTTGTAAAGCCACGGCAGAAAGATCAGAACGTAAAGAAAGTGCGAAAACATCAAAAAGAAATTGTGACAACCTTAATTTAAACCAAGTTGAAGAGTCAGAAAATTATAAGGGGGCAAAAAATTTCATTCACTCAAATGAGTATGATGACAAAGCAATAACTATTTCAGATTGCAGCGACAGATATAGTAATAGTTCAACACCTGCAAGTAACAGAACTTATACAAAAAGTAAGAAAATTGATGAAACAACAGAACATTATTTTAAGGATTCTGATTTGCTCAGTCAAACATTAAAGTTTGAAGAACAGGTGGAAGAAGGCTCTTCTTCAAGTGATAACTTGTCTTTAGAATCTAATGATGATAAATGTTTGTGGCAAAACGATGTAGTACATGCCAGAAATGTATCCAATGGTGAAAAAATTGAAAACGATTACCTCTATAATTCTACCATTTCAATAGACATCCAACAAGAAAACGCAAAATCAATGGATTTCATTCAAAATAGTAAAAAACTTTCTCTCCAATCGAAGCAGTGTCTGATAAATTCATCTAAAATTAACTCAGAAAACCCCAAATCTAAAAACTTAGACGACAAAGAATTTTCAAACCAGCACTTTCCAACTCATAACGGGAATAAGGAAGGATCTGATATGAATTCGAATTTTTTTGAATTGCCGAATTGTTCTGAAGGAACGAAATGCGATTCTGAAAGATCAAACCAAACTCAAGAGTTTATGAAGCTTGAATTTAAGAATGAAAACAACTTTTCTAGCTTAGAAAAAGACGACAAATCACCTTCTCAATCTCATCCCGATGTAATAAGCGACGAAAAAATATCGGCTGAAAGTAAGAGTAACAACGAAGATTCGGAATCTGATGAAAGAAGATCTGGAAGTAGATCTGACTCAAAAGATATACTTAAAATGTTCAATCTCGGTTCCACCATGGCATCTGTACTCTACGGTTCTCCGAAGAACAACCCTGAGGCAGATACCCCCATTAATGAAACTTTCGATACTACATCAGAAGTCAAAACCTGTCGCAAAAAGTGGGAAAAACAGAGTAGCACAACAGCTGCACACAACTCTTGGCACTCTAGTAAAGATTCTTTTACTCCATCGAATAGGGGGGACAGCAACGATTGGAACAAACAATGCCACGCAAAACCTTCAACTACTTGCCATTGTTGTGGAAATGAAACTACAAGTATAAATTTTGAAGAAAACCTAAGGAACATGCTCGATGTTAACATGGCCTTATTCAAAAATCTAAATCAGCCGGTGTATTTTAATTTTGTTAAACCTGCTGGTAATGCACCTCCGGGCTTCCTCGTCCAACCATTGCATTATAAAACCCAATGTGAGGGTGTAACACCAGAACATCTATTACAGACCCCTCCAGTGTATCCTTCTCAACCATTGGTTGATACGTCGGATCAACAGACTCATCCAGTGCTTTGCGCATCTGCTGAAGCTTCAACGCAAACATCAATTGGTGAAAATATCAAAGATGCTAGTTTGGAAGGGTCAAATGAAACATCTTCGGAAAAACTAAAAAACTGCCCGGAAGAGACACTAAGAAAAGGAAAATTAACTGCAAGAGCTTCCCAGTCCTCGCCGTTAAGAAACAAAACACGCGGTTTCACTAAAATTTCAAAAACAGATAATCAAACGGTAGACAAACTCGGTGTAGAAGATAGTCATATAGACATTTTAACGAAAAACCCATCTCCAGAAACAGCAATGGAGATCGCTTTGGCAGATAGCGTAAAAGTCTCACCAAAAATGAACGCCAAATTCAATCCAACGAAACAGCCCAGCATAAAAGCTAACAGTACAGATTTAAACAATGCAATCCTTTCGCCTGAAAAGAGCATCCACTTAACTCAAGTTAATCCATCGAACCAGCCAAGAGAAATATCTAAAGATAACAGAGAAAAGTCCCTTTCTGGAAAAAACATGGCTTCGGTGATGTATGACAAAACCTTTGACAAGGATAGATTTCCCTTAAAGTGTTTGGGTACAAAAACTGCAGGAAATAAGTCGTCGTCATCGTCCCATAGTACAAACAAAGTGATTCATTCAAGTAAAGAAAAGTTTGTTGAAAATCAACAGATGAAAGACAATAAGGAAGAACTAAAAAATAGTATTAAAAACAATCCTAGAAAGGGGAGGGAAGGCAGGAGGAGGCGTTTGGGAATAATTCCTGGTTTAATTGAAGATGATAGTTCTACTGCCGAAGCTTAAAATATTAATAAAGTGTTAGAAAAATTAATTTTTAACTGGAATGAAATGACTAAAAAGCCTTTTATTTTTCATTATTTTATCCTGTTTCTATTTTGGTGACAAAAATTAGGAAAACTAACTAACAAAATTAATTTTTCAGAAATTATTATTATTGTGAAAAATATGTACCAGTATTGAATGTAGAAATTGAAAACCTTTACTATTTGAATTATTATTATCGTGTGGAAAAATTTGAATTTAAATATTGAATAAAAATTTGTAATTCTTTTATTGTTTGAATTAGTCAAGGAAAAAAAAAACTCTCAATGCACGAAATGAGCTTTCTTATGTATAATAGGAGGAAACACCGCTGTATTTAAATGAGAAACTTAAACTTTTAATTCTAAGAGTTTCCCATTTCGAAATTAAAGACTCAAAAAAAAAAAAAAAAAAANAAAAAAAAAAAAAAAAAAAAAAAAAAAAAAAAATCTGATGTGCAACAGAAATTGTGTTTGCTGCTAAGTTTCAGTCAAATGAAAATTTATGAAGCTGTGTCAGTGCTCATAAAAAAATTATTTTGATGTTGTTGTTGTTGTTAATTTACGTTACACTAGAGCTGCACAATGGGCTATTGGCGACGGTCTGGGAAACATCCCGGAGAATGATCCGAAGACATACCATCCCAATTTTGATCCTCTGCGGAGGGGATGGCACCCCCGCTTCGGTAGCCCGACGACCTGCGCGCGAAGTCGAGCACTTTACGGTAGCACAGTTTAACGAGGACCAATACCGCACACCCTCGGTCCCTACGCAGACTGATCCAAGTGGTCACTCACCCGCACACTGACCGCAGCCTGTGATGCTTGACTTCTGTGATCTGCTGGGAACCGTGTCTTAACGATCAGTCCACTGCGGGACTAAATTATTTTGAGAAAATTCCATTCATGAAGAAAAAAATTTATACTCGCGACATTGCTAATTATTATAACTTCTTTTTTTTTTGTATCTTTAATTTAAGAAGGCAAGTTATTACTTAATTCCAGTATTTATATGATTAAAAGCCTATTCACAAAGTTTATAATTTAACAAAAGATAAAATATCATGATGTAATTTATAATTTAAATTTAGTTTTTTGAGATATTCATACTTTTTAGATATCTCAAGAATATGTAGGTTATTTCAAGATGATATTTCAACTAAAAACCCGAGGAAATAAATCAAATAAAAAAACTTAAGCTTAAATCGAAACTTCTTTTTGTTCATTTAATTTCAATAGTATTTTCTTCAATTTCGAAAGCAAAGTCGCGGTGGCTCAGGAGATAGAGCATTCGCCTCCCAATGAGGTGAACCGGGTTCGAATCCCAGCGATGGCTGATAAATACGAATTCCGCATCCGGTTCGCACCGACCATGATGCTATAGTAAAATATCCCCAGTGGTAGACGGATCATGGGTTAGAGGCAATTTGCCGCAAGGCTAACCGTGAGAGGTTTTCCTCTCCATGTAACACAAATGCGGATTAGTCCCATCAAAAAGTTCGACACGAAAGCGAATTTCTCCCAATCCAGGAGTTCCCTTGTCTTCTGCATAGGGTTCAAAATTACGAGGCTACGGAGTTGAAAATAGGCAGTCGTAAACCCAAAAATTGGGTCGGCTGTTCAACGATGGTAATAAAATAAAATGAAATTTTGAAAACAGGAGCTGCGGTGGCCTAGGAGATAGAGCGCTCGCCTCCTAATGAGGTGAGCCGTCTTAGAATCCCAGCGAAAGCTAGTCGATACAAATTCTGCACCCAACTTACACTGACCATGTAAAATATACTTAGTGGTAAACGGATCATGGGTTAGAGTCCCGTTGTCCTCAGGCTAACAGTAGAAGGTTTTCGTTCTTTTCCTCTCCATGTAAAGAAGGTGCGGGTTAGTTTCATCTAAAAGTCCTCCAAGAAGACAAATTTCTCCCAATACTTGATCCAGGAGTTCCCTTGTCTTCTGCACCGGGTTCAAAATTACAAGGCTACGGAACTGAACATGGGTAGTCGTCAACTCAAAGTTGTATCAGCTGTTCAACGTCGGTGATTAAAATTTTGAAAACAATTGCGCTAAAATAAGTAAAGTTTTAATAAGAATGCTTTTTCCATAAATAAATCAACACGCATTGACGTCTTATCTTAGCCATTGAAATTGTTAAAATATTTCCTGTGTCCTTCTATACTACACACCCTTGTCACCATAAGTTTCACGAAAATTTATATAACTTCTTCTAAAGTTCTGGAATATTGTAATGGGTGCTATAAAACAGCCATAAAATATGCTCTGGAGAGGAGCGGCCATTTGATTCGAAACATTCATCGAATTTACCGCAATCCACTGCTTCCGCTCATCCGATATGCAAGATCCCAGACATCTATTTTTAATAAAACGGAAATATTTTCAAGTTGAAATTGCTCAATTATAACGAAATCTCAAGAGGATACTGAATAAGGTCAAGAGGAATTCGCTGACCTTTTAACATCTCTTTAACGGTCTTATATCGATTATGACAACGGATATGGAAGCATTGTTTTGAGGAAAAGAACTAGACATGCCAGGGGAGAAAAAAAATAATTAAAAAAACATTTTGTTTTTAAGTCTACTGCCCAGTATCTCTGTTTAATAAGTTTTATTTTGAAACCAAGGGTGGATTTAGGCTTAGTCTTCTCGGAGTTATTAGACTTATTAAAAGTTTAGACATCCTTCTTATAACAAATAAAAATTTTGCATTTTCATTAAAACTTTAAAAAGTTGAAATTTTTTTTACCTTGTCTAATGTTAAGAATTTTATGAATAAGATTCGAAAATGTGAAGTTGATAATAAAAAGAAAACGAATAATTGTAAAAACATTTTGTTTTTAAGTCTACTGTCCAATGTCTCTATTANAAAAAAATTACATAAAAGGTTTCCCTTATGATTTCCTTACTGATTATTTGTTTATTGTGAAAAAAATTTTTTTTTAAAGAAATTAAAGAGTAATGATAATGTTTTCTGTTGAAAACTAAGATGGTAGCAATATGAATATGAGTACGGAATTAGTAAAGTATTGAATTGGTATAATAAGTGCAATAATTGTGTTTTACTTTATTAGGTCAAACTCAATCGAAAAAAATATTGTGATTGCCATTATATTCCATGACTGTGACAATATGAAACGAAGTTTAAAATCTGCTTTTTTTACCGAAATATTTTGAGAAAAACAAGCCTACTATTCCATTATATGGCTCATGGGTAATTTTCTTGTAAGATTAATTTATTAAAATTTTTGGATGTGAAAGTCAACAATGAAGACGCCTTTAAAGAGATAAAGAGAATGAATGATAAGATCTAACTTAATTCTTCTTTCCCTTCACGGATTCTAAGTTGTCGCTCTTTATGCATTTGTCTATGTTAATTTAGACTATCTAAATTATCTATTTGCTATGTACATTGCGACTACATCCACTTTCCATTAGCTCTAGATAGACATTATAAGCAAATTTTAAATAAAATAAAATTAAAGAAAAATGTATAATAGCCTCGTTTTTAAAGTGGATTGAAAAAGTATATATATAATTTCTTCTTCATGCATCGTTCTCAATTTTTTTCTTCTTGCGTCGTCAAATTCAATTTTCGTAATATTTCGCGGTTTGAAAATATTTTAGCATTAACGAGGGCCTTTGCTTCAACTTTTTTACATGGGGAACACTCGCCTTTTTTACCCATGAGGAAAATGCTCCAATTGATTATTTATACGCTCACACAAAATGAACAAATAATTGCGTAGTATAAAACCACGAAACACATAAACACAGCGTTGTAACGTATCAAGCTATATTAAGAAACAGTTCTTTGTTTTACAAAAAAAAAACATTTATTTCACATTGCAACAAATACAGTAACGACATTAAATTGCCCGTAAAGGGTTAATAATAATCTTTCAATAAAATATAGAAAATCCCGTAGCGGGTTAGTAGTATAAACTTCAAATTCAAAAACTAAAGCTAATCTCTTAAAAACCAACAACTCTGTTGTTCTAAAAATTGTTATTCTAATTTTATCGCTTGCTTTTTCTATTTATCTCTTCTTCATCTTCTTTCAAATCCCCATTTCAAGCCTAGCTAGACAAGGTTCATGAGTTTGTTCACCTTCAAAAAGTCTAAAACAAGTAAGGGTCTTTCTATAAGGTCTTGTGGCCGAAGAGAACTTGGCACAGAGGGCAAAAACACTTTTCTTCTCCAGAGTTCCTCAATGATTTCAGGTGTCCACAGCGGTATTTATCTCTTTATGTGTTCATTTTATTTCATTCATGCTTTTGCTGACCCGTTACTTTTTTAATATTTTTACTTTTATTAATGCTTTTGACAGACAATTGGGTATACTATAGCCTACGTCACAGATCGTGTTATTCCTACTAAATTTAACTAGTAAACAGCATTTTCTGCGAACCTGATTTCTAGCAACAAGTAAAAGCATCAAACGAAGTGTCTTGTTATAAGTCGCTACTCGCCAGGTTGGAATTGTATTAGTCTAGTTCCTTTGGAAATAATTTATATTGTTGTTTTACCGAAGTTTATGAATTTAGTAAGCATATTTAAAACTCAGTTTATTAATTAAACTAAAAGTTAAATGTTATTCCTAGTAAGTGGAAGTAGTTGTGCTTTTTTCATATTATACCCAATTGTGTGTCTCTGGATTTTCCTTTTTATTTTAAGCTTCGAATTTTTGAAGTATTGTGTTTTTATTCTTATTTTGTCCTTCATTATGGGGCTCGGGGCACAGTTAGCTTTTGCTCGACTACAGAAAGGCTCCAGCATGCTAGCAGGGCAGTGTGTTCCCTGATACTGTTTTTGCTGATATGCTTATTTTTTTAAAATTTCGTTTGGTTTATAAGTTTTACCATATTTATTTAAATTGTGTACTAAAGAAAATTTTGGTTGTATGCTGCTTTTTGTGCTTTTCCCATTTTAACTTATTTTATTTAAATTTTTGGAGTATATTTCCGTATCTGTCAAGCCGACTACAATCGTCAAGGTGACAAATAGATTTTAAACTTAAAATTTTAGAAAAAATGTGTAAAAAAAAACGTGCATATGTTTGTCCGGGGGTGTCTATGAGTTATACCTTTCGAGTTGATCCCTTTCTGTGACGTTTTTTCTCTCCTTTTTTTTTAAGTTTCTCGCTGGCCGCTGCCCAGAAGTTGCCAGGTCTCGGCGATTATTCTGCCACAGATCACGATATTTTCATCAAATTTTAGTTTTCATTTTCGTTTAATTCCATTTTTCATAATTTTATTAAATTCTTAAAAAATTATCAGAATACCATTGATGAAGATAACATTATGGAATAATTAGTTGATTATCCATATTAGATAGTCCAAAGGTTTAATCAAATGAGCACTTCGCTCTTAAATGGAAAACATGACATTCTTGGATGAAAACACAACTTTATTCATATTTCTATAAGAGTACGCCGCTCGTCACAACATCTTTTAAAAATGAAGTATATTTTATGAAGACGTGAAATAGTGATAAACGACAACTAGAAAATTTCAAATAATAAAAAATTTGTGGCAAATTTAGGATTGAATGTTGCGGATAAGTTTTTCTCTTTGATAACTGTTAATATAAAGCTTGTTTTATACATTTATTTCCACAATATTCATCTTGCGCAATAGTTTCTGCAGGGAGGGCGGTTAGAAAAAAAATTTTTTTGAGGAAATAACCCGTTAAATCAATTATTAAAATCAATTAATTACAATTAAAAGCGTGATAAAAAAGGGTGAAAAATAAATGTTATGGGTAAATGCCTGTAAATTGGGGATAAAGAAATATTTTACAGGTAAAAAATACCTTTAATTTAGACTGGACATAACCAAAAATAACTTCGATCTTCCAGGAATTCGGATCATAACACGTGATTTATTTATTTAATAAGAATTCGCAAACCGGTCATCATTTTCCTTTGATTTTCATTGCATATTCCTTCCCCCCTTTCTTGCAATAAGAAGTAATGTTGCGTTTTAATGTCACTTCTATATAAAGCCGTAGTGGCACAGGGTATAGAGCGCTTGCCTCCTAACAAGGTGACACGGTTTCGAATGGATTATACGAATTCCGCATCCAGCCACAGTGCTGACGTGAAATATCCTCAGTGATAGACGAATCATGAGTTATAGTCTCCTTGCCCTCAGGTTAACCGTGAGGTTTTCGTCTCCTTTCCGTGAGGTTTTTGTGGTTTCCCCCTCCATGTAACGCAAATGCGGGTTAAGTCCTCCAGGAAGGCAAATTTCTCCCAATACTTTAGGAGTTCCCTTGTCTTCTGAATTGGGTTCAAAATTACAAAACTACGGAGTTGAACACTGGTAGTCGCCTAGATCACTTCGATTGTGTCAGTTTAGCAATTTACAACTCTTTTTTTTAAACTGTTATTTGTTGTTATTTTATAAAATAATACTAGGTATTTAAATAGGTAAACGAAAGTAATTAATAACAGGGCTCGAAAAACCACCCATACGCCCGTCCTCGGCGGTCAAAAGTTCCCTGCGGAAACAAATTTCTCGAATCCGACGTCCGCGCGGACGGCCATTTTCCCGTTAATATTCGTGATACATTTTCAATTTTTTTTATCTTACAAGAGTCTAGCGCCTCACTTCTAAAATGACCCTTTAATCTAGAAACACAGCAACATACTGCGCTTGGTGGAATTGATGTTTTCTCTGTCTGTGAGTACTGCAGTGGTTGAAAAAGGCTTTTCAGCAATGAGCTTACAAAAAAACACATTACGTACTGGTCTTAAACAAGAAGCGTTAAACGCAATTATGAACATCTACCTAAATGGAAAACCCCTTTCAGATTTCTGTGCAGAAACCTCTGTAAATCATTGGCTTGATTGTGGAACTGGCAAACGTCATATTTGATTCATTTAAAAAACGCAGTACCCTCGGATAAATTGACATTCCAGATAACTTGACCTTTGTCATTTAAATTATTTCATAAAAGAAATACTAGGTTACTATTAGTAACCTAGTATTTCTTTTATTACTGTATAATGTAATCCTAGTATTTGTAATCCTAGTAACTACTAATTCATTGTGCAATTTATATAAATGTTTGTAATAAATAAGGGAAAATTATATTTTTATTTATTTAGAAGCTACGGGTTAGTTTCAAAGGAGGACGGGTACATTGTTGGACAAGCCGTCCTCGGGGACGGGTAAAATTTCTGACTTTCTTCGAGCCCTGATTAATAAGAAAAACTTAAATAAAAATTTATAAATTATAACACTTTTGATATAAGTTACGTAAAAATTATCAATTTTCGTTGAAATATAAAAACCATTTAAGTTAATATCTTTTCATACTGATTTATAACAATTTGGTCCTTTAGCGAGATTAAAATACCATCAATCCGGCACAAATTGACACTATGTCACCCGTCAAGAAAAAAAAAGGCGCTTGATTCGCGACACCATCCGGTCAATCCTTACAAATGTTTTAAGCGCGCTTCAGGGCAATCATTGCACGCACGTGCGTTTCACCAAGCGTTTAGAAACCGTCGAACCGAAACCAGAAACAACAGACGATAAACGAGGTATATTTTTCTACTCGAAGCACCTCTAGGGATACGGTTGGTAAAAATCAATCACTCGAACTTAAAAAATGAATTGCCCACGAAAAAGCGCCTTTGGGGTTGAGCACCTGACCATCGCGATCGGCTATCGGATCGGCTTCCTGTAGCATCTGCCGACAGCGATTGATCCACTTTTCCTGTTCAACCGATAGGTGTGATTTACACTTATGCAACGGATATCTCGCAGAACGGAAATGTCAATTGGAAAATAAGGGAGGGATTTTCTATTGTTTCGAAGAAATCGAGAAATTTGCAAATAGGAAGGAAGAGGCGGAGAATTTAAGTAAAAAAACAACCTAAGTGGGAAGGATATGGTAAAACAAGAGCAGTTGTGTTACATGGAAGCTTATTATGTTTCTCCGAAATCTGTTATTTTATAACCTTGCGAAAAAATATCTTTCTCACCCCCTTTTCTTTTCTTCTTAAATCAAAATACACATGAAATATGATAAAAGAAAAGCGAGAAAGAGAGAATTTTTATATTTCTGAGTTTATGCTAGAATGAACAATATCAAAATTTTGAAATATTAGATTTAATTAATTAACTATAATTTAATGATTCTGAAAAAAATATGCGATGAACTTACATATTTATTACGTAGCATTCATGAAAAAAAAAATATGTCGATTCATTTTTAGTTTGCTAGAACGTTTTTTTGTAGGAAACATAACTTATCGTCAAGTCATAAAATCTTTGTCATTATTGCATAGTATGCTAGCATTTAAAAAAGGACAAATTCAGCTTCTAAACGCTTAATTAAGTTAAAAGGTAATGCATAATAGTGCACTGTAAGTTAAAGGCTTTGTGACATAAAAAAAAATCTTTCATTATCTAAAAATATAATGCTATTAATTATTTTTCAAAAATAATGATTTTTTTTTTTAATTTGATGCATAATGCGAGAAAGAAAGCAAGATGAAAATTTGTGACTTTGTCTCTTCTTCATATTAAACTTCAATAACGATGAAAAAATTTTAAGTCCCCTCCCCCCCAAGTTCATAACTTTCTCTCCAGCAACAATTTTTTTTTAATATTTTTTTCAACGGCAAGGCGATATATATCAAACCCTTATTTTAGATAACAACGTGAAATTTTAAATATATGTATTTCAGTTACTTTATATCATTTTAGTTACTGGAAATTCTTAAACAATTTATAGATTTCATTTGGTAAGTTTTTAAAGAATTAAGAAGAAAAAAAAGGACTATGAATATTTTAATTTTAGAATTTTTTTTAACTCTAGCGAAATAAGTTAGCAAAATAAGTTTAAGTTAGAACAAAGCAAACTAAACAAACGATTTTAAAACTAAGCAAACGATTTTGATTTTTAAGCCTAATATTTTCAGTTACGTGAAGAAATTAGAAATAACGACTTGTGTAAATTCTTTCGAAACGACTTACAGAAGGTTTGTGAATATTTTTGGGCACTTTTTTTTACACTAAATCAGCATAAAAAATTTCAAACAGTGCATGCACTTTTAAGAACAGATTCAAATGTGGTTCGAAGCCTCTTGAATTATTTTATTCCTGATCCAAAAAAAAAAAAAAAATCGATAATGACGATAAATACTTCAACTATCACTCATCAATTTTCATGGCTTCTCTCTTTTTGTGAACATATCAACAGATGTCTGGATTGGAAGAGCCCGGTGTTGGAAACGGTACACCAATCTCGTGCGCGTGGCATATGGAAGAGGGGTGCTTGAAGGGGAATAATGTTCGACGAGTCGGGGTACTTATCAGAACCCTCAATTAAATTATCATCCACGATCGTCACTCGTCAGTCAAATGTAAAAGCGGAATGGGCAATATGGCATAGCTGATGGCCAACTGCCTTTTGGCACCATCTTGGACATCAGGGATGCAGGACTACCTGCTGCGATTGCTGGACCTTACATATGGTGTGTTGACAGAACTAATAGAATACAATTATATACCTATAAAGCTATTTGAAAATAGAGCTGAATGGTTTGTAGTTAGTTGAAATATTATTAAAAATAAGTAAAATGAAAAACAGCTGCAGTTGTTCAGCTGTTGAGGCTCATTTTATAGCCACAATTTTTTTTTTAAATATATGTAATGAATTCACGATAACTCGAATCTGATAGGACTGACGAAAAACTTCCTCACATCGGAAGTTCGACTTACCGTTAGTTTCGATTTTGGACTTTCAAAATATTGTCGGATTATTTAATTAATGCTTACTAATTACAAATCCTCTAAATGCTTACAATATTTAAGATCATTTTTCTGACAAGCCATTTACGATAAGACTGTTTGAAGCACTTTATGATACCCTGGTCCATAGCCTGCAACTTTGCTGTTGTGTCTGGCGGGAGAAACTGCAAGTTTACTGCTTTCAAATTAGGTTGATCACTATGTGCTGTGCATTTATCCATAAAGAGTATCACTTTTCTTTTTTTAGCGAAT
The DNA here is from genome assembly GCF_043381705.1 of Parasteatoda tepidariorum. Classification (NCBI taxonomy): domain Eukaryota; kingdom Metazoa; phylum Arthropoda; class Arachnida; order Araneae; family Theridiidae; genus Parasteatoda; species Parasteatoda tepidariorum. The sequence goes on from NC_092213.1 coordinate 7,354,391, forward strand.
AATTTCCGATCCAATTTTCTTACATAGTCTTCAAATAAAACTGATGTNTATATAATCTGTTGTTTGTTATTTTTTACTTATTATTCCCACCCCCCTTTTTTTTTCATATGTCTATAATTTTTCTTTGTTTTATTCTTCATTTTGAACTTATATATGTATATATTATATATAGATAAAGATTGAGTCCTAGAACGTGAAGAAGATCCGATCATTATCTAGAGTGTTCCTTTTTATTATTGCTTTTTCAATTTTTTGGCTCACTGTACATCTTTTTGCGCCTGACAATTAAGCCTCATTAGTGCTTATTTAAGTGCACTCTGAAGTAGGCTACACAAAATTATACGACAGCGCCTTGACCTATTTGTAAATAAATTTTCTTCCGTTCTTACACCCTTTCTTCCACCGTTTGCCATCTGATCCTTGGCGATATTTAATTACGTCTTCTCCCTTTTCCCCTACACATTAATTCGTTGAAGTTCCGTTACTTGGAGGAAGCATCCGGTAGAATTCTCTTTGACGTCTGCTGGATATCTTTTCTGTGGAGACCAAATGTCGAGTTTGCATAGAATATGCTAATTTAACGTCACAGTCAATTGCTAACCCTTATAATATTTAAATATTTTTTCTTACTGGAGGTAATTATCAAAAAAATAATAATAATTGTTTTTCATCGTTATCTTTTTCTAAGATGATATCTGCTGAGGGGTGAGGGATGGCAGGTTGCTGTGACCTCCCAAATATTTTCACTATTCGGCAAATTTCATTAAGCAGCATATTTACAAAATTTAATTTTCTCTTATTTTACTTGATATTTAATGTCACAAATGAAATTATGAACAATGCGTCTTACTTTGTTTAAGTACCGCAGTTAAATGATCGTAAGGACACGGTCTCCAATAGAACGCCGAAATCAAGTATCACTGGCTGAGGTCAGTAAGCAGGTGAGTGACCACTTTGATCAGCCTGCGTAGTGATCGAGGTTGCGCGATATCTGTCCTCGAATTAAATTGTACTATTGCAAAGTGATCGACTTCTCGCGCATGTCGTCAGGCTTCAAAAGCCGAGGAGTCATCCCCTCAGCAAACAATTGAAATTGTGATGGCATGCCTTTGGATCATCCTCAAGGATTTTTCCCTATAACCGTCGCCAATAGCCCATTATGCAGCTCTAATGCGACATAAATAAAGTACCTACTTTATTTAAATTTCTAATTTATTTGGAGTAATTAAATTGTAAAGTTTTAAGGGTTGAGGACTCATAAATAGTTGGAGGCAAGAGCTATTAATATATTTAAAATAAAATATCAAGTCATAAAAACTGAAATAATAAAACTTTGGAGAAAAGAATGAGAAGCTCGCCGCTAGGAAGGAACTGTGTCAGACAGAATTTTCGGGGGGTTAGCGAGTAGGAAGCGGAACTCTCTTGTAATTATAAAAGAAAACACGAAGAATTTTGCGCCGATAGAAATTATATGTCCAATAAATTGGGAGGAGGTTCTTACATAGTCTCTTTGGTACGACCAGAAAAATAGTAACAGGTGAAAATTAATTCGAAGTGCGAATTATAAATAGTAATTTTATAAAAACAAATTATTTCATTTGTATACAAGCTGAGTTTATTTAACCTATCGAATTTTTATTAATTATTATGTATATCGTTGCATAAAGTTACGTTCACTATATCCATATCTACTTTATTATTGTTAACTTTTTAAATTCAATGTAAATTAAATAAGTTCCGCAAATTTTTTATTTATAATTCATTTTTTATTCGTTTTTTATTTTTTTATTTATTTTTAACTACTGACTATATTTTTATTTAAAAGCATGATTCTCAGAACACCTGTTTAATTTCTTTTCGGTATTCGACGAGATGGGCCGATTACTAAATTATTTGTTATTCGATTCAGGGGGGTGTCATAAAAAATTATGTTTTTATCTTAGCTGCAAATTAATTTCCTTCTTTTTTATACTTATTTATCAAATGGTTCGCTATACATTTCATTTATTGACTAGAATAAAATTAAAGCATTATTTAACCAGTCATCAAAACTCACCACCTTTGTATACCAGGGGGTTCAAGAAAGTAAAAGCTCAACAATGTGGCGATGGTTGTTTGAGGCAATGTGGTCTCAGCTTTGCGCACAGGCAGCCTTTACTTCCCAGACAAACTGGTAACCATCGATCTGAATCTGGATGGGCCTCAAGCCGCCAATGGGACTCGGATCCCAGTTCTTCACAACACTTACCCATTGACCAATCGCATGTCATTGACTAGAATAATTAAGTATAACGTCGTTAATTTAGTATTATATTTGTGGAAAAAATTAACATATTGTGAAAATAGTGGCAACAAAATAATTTTTTTGTTGAAACTAATGAATTACATATTGATTAAAGATTCGGTCAAATTTGAAATTTCATTCGGCAAATAGAGAATTTGTCCTCACCCAAAAATACAAGTTTACGGCGCACCTGTCTTTGGTTTAAAGATAAATTGATAGTCGTCACCGGTCACAAGATGACTAATAATAAAAAATGTCGATTAAAAAATTGTTTGTGAATCGCCATTTTTTTGCCGAAAATGCGCCTATATGTGTTTCAAAATATGATTTTTCAACGTCTGATATATTGCACGGAAAAGCAATCATCATCCCACGAAAGTTCATTCCATGCATACTGTTATTCTTAGACGAGATCATTATTCTATTTTCATTCTTTAATTAGAATAGACGTATTACTCAGAGTTAATAATCATTTTTTGAGAAATGCTTACATTAATAGTATCAATACTTTTTTAAAAATCGTTTTAATTTTAATCGTTGGCTTGAAGAATAAACACATTAAATAATTACTATTAGCATTTATTTACAATTTATACATGATTCGTTTAGATTAAATGCGGCATCAAATATTTGAGACACAATAGCGCAAAATAAAATAAAAGAACAACAAGAAAAACAATTCAAAAATGTACGAACTAGGGTTGAAATAAACTTAACTTAATGAACTTAAAAAAAAAAAATATCGAAATGTGCACATATATTTACTAAAACCTGGTCAAGCGCATTAAATGTTTGTTTCCAATAATTCATATCTTTGCCTATTTAAAGATGCTTAACATTATAGAAAACTATACATAAATAAGTGAGCATCTTGACCATGCAAATATTAAAAAACAACAAAAACTCTTACACTACAATTAAAAACCATTCTAATCATAAAAGAGCCAGGAATTTTATTGTAAAAGAAAAAGAATGTTTCAAAAACCATTAAAAAAAATCTAGTTTTTAATGGAAACTTACTTTGCTTTAAAATCTTCTAAAAGTAGAGAGCGGCAACTCGAACTAAAAATTAAATAAAGATAAAAATGTATTCCTTTTCTAACGAAAATAAAAGTACGGAAAGTAGAGCTGAAACAAAATAGTTTTTCTGACTTAAATATGTTCTTTTAATAAAATCGTTTTGTTGTGTATTTTAGAAGAAGTCAAACGATTATGCCCAAACGATTTTTTTTTATAAAATGTATCAAATTATATTTAAAAAATTCTCTATTGGTAATATTTCTGGACGTTTACCGTATTTATTCTTATGTTGAGTATAATTAGTAATTTCTTAAAAATTCATATGGAAATTCAATTTTTTTTAAAAATTTAATTACAAAGCTCTTTATATAGAGTAATTGCTTGAAAATCAAAACAAACTATAAAATGCAATATATTTAGATTCAAAATAAATGAATTCAATTCAATGAAATTTTGGGGAGATGGAAGGTCAGTAACTAAGGAGAATTTAATTTATATTGATTAGCGTTAATGATAATTTATAAAGAAAAATTGACAGCTATGCGAATCGTTTGGCAGCAAAATTAAAATTGCCAAAAATCAACAAATAATTTGTTCCAAACGGATTTTTTCGAACTGAAGCAAACAGGAAGTAAACTGTAAGCTCTTTTCACAACTAACAACTCTTAACTACTTTGTCCTTGTATCAAATATATAAAAGAAAGAAAAAAAAGAGACGAAAAACTATTAAGTTAACCAAGGACACAGACAACTACTAGTATAATTTCTATTACATTTCTGGTTCTTTTTAAAATCGTTTTCAACAAACGATTTTCTTCCTTTTTTTGTGAAAATGTTTTATTTTTCTTCATAGAACAGAAAGAGAGAACTGTTAGGAGCAAGATGATAATGATGAAAAAGGAAATCTTCCGGGTTTTTGGTTTTGCTTTCAGTTCCAGCTGATAGCCATTCATTTTCATTCAATGAGAAGAGGGCGTCTGGTTCTTCACAAAGGCGAGTTTTCACTTTGCAAGAGCATAATCTATGTATAGAAATGCGGAAGTGTAACCAATTATTATTTTCATGGTCACCCTTTTAAAGAAAGTTTCGCACACTATGTTCATAATTAAGACTAGGGTGACTACTAAACGTTGCGGGCAGAAATTGATGAAAGAGATCTCTCTAACTAAATAATAAAATCGGTGTTCCAAGTTAGTGAGGCTTATGTTTTATAATTTAAAAATCTTCCAAAAAATATTCGGCTTTAAAAGTAAGGAAGCAAAATTTACACCACCGCTTTAATTGAATAAATATGGCACTTCTAAATAATGACGTAATTTATTTATTGATATAGTTGCTATCGTGAATGACCGAAATCAAGAGAATGTCGACTTTCACCGATGAATGTCTACAATCACATAGTCGCTTTGGAGAATGATCGAAATATTTGTCATATCCGATTTTATATTAATTTATTCGTTGATATTATTATATTCATTCGATATTTAAATATCTGCTGAGGATTGATTAGGAGAAACATCAGAGTTCGGAGTACCGGTTAAATCCATTCTAGGCAGGGGCAATTGACTTTAAAAAACATTGATGTAGGGCATACCGGGCAAATGTATACCTGGCAGTGGCACTTAACGAAACCTAGTACATGTATCGGACATTTTACCTAAGCTACTATGGGATTGTCAACATTCACCGGTGGAAGTCGACAACCACCCATTTCAGAGCCGTGATGGTTCAAGAGGTGAACCGGGTTCGAATCCCATGGATACGAATTCCGAATATACGAATTCCGCATCCGGCTTGTATCGACCTCAGTGCTGACATAAAACTATCCTCAGTGGTAAAAGAATCGTGGGTTAGAGTCCCCTAGCCGTCAGACTAACCGTTTGAGGGTTTCGTGGTTTCCCTCTCCATGTAAGGTAAATGCAGATCCATCAAAAAGTCTTTCACGAAGGCAAATTTCTCCCACTGCTTGATCCAGGAGTTCCCTTGTCTTCTGGATCGAGTTTAAAATTACAAGGCTACGGAGTTGAACATTAGTAGTGGTAAACCCAAAAGATTGGTTCGGCTGTTCCACGGACGGTTATATAACCACCAAGTTCGATCATTTACGGTAACATAGTGATTTCCATTTCTATAAACTGTAGTTGTTGTTGTTGTTAATTTACGTCGCACTAGAGCTGCACAATGGGCTACTGGCGACGGTCTGGGAAACATCCCGGAGGATGATCCGAAGGCATGCCATCACAATTTTGATTCTCTGCTGAGGGGATGGCACCCCCGCTTCGGTAGCCCGACGACCTGCGCGCGAAGTCGAGCACTTTAAGGTAGCACAGTTTAACGAGGACCAATACCGCTAAACCTCGGTCCCTACGCAGACTGATCCAAGTGGTCACCCACCCGCACACTGACCGCAGCCAGTGATGCTTGACTTCGCCATTTCTATAAACATAAAGACATTTATTTCAGCAAAATATGCGATTTCAGGCTGAGACTTAATTGGAACTTCTAATTTTATACAGGTTTTTTTTTATGAATACGAATGAAATTATTTTTATCTATTGACATTTGATACTTAGATATTTCAAATAATGACGAGAATCTCCTGATTTGCCCCTTTCGGCAGCTGTGTTTTTTTTTTTTTTCTTGTTCTGATTTTTATCTGTTTTTCACTCTCTCGGCTACTGTGGTTTTTCTAGTTCTGTTTTTCACCATTATTTTTCCATTTCCTGTTGGTAACTTTACGTTTTACATTTCAAATCACTTTTGTTACTCCCCATTCACGTCTGATAAGTTATGGAAACGGGAGAGTATTTTTGAGCTCTTGGAACATGTCGATTGTTATTTCCAATTTGTATACTTTTTTATTCTACTCATACCTCATCGCTTCAGTTTCTGGGGATTATTTATTTAATTTCAGATGCATATTATATAGATACCTATTTACCAAGTATTCTTTCGACTTATGTGTGTCCCGCAGTGGACTGATCGTTAAGACACGGTTCCCAGCAGATCACCGAAGTCAAGCATCACTGGCTGCGGTCAGTGTGCGGGTGGGTGACCACTTGGATCAGTCTGCGTAGGGACCGAGGGTGTGCGGTAATTGGTCCTCGTTAAACTGTTCTACCGTAAAGTGCTCGACTTCGCGTGCAGGTCGTCGGGCTACCGAAGCAGGGGTGCCATCCCCTCTGCAGAGGATCAAAATTGGGATGGCATGTCTTCGGATCATCCTCAGGGATGTTTTCCAGACCGTCGCCAGTAGCCCATTGTGCAGCTCTAGTGCGACGTAAATGAACTACTACTACTACTTCGACTTATGTGTTAATAATTTTAATGTTTCATGTAAAGAACAGAATCGTGGAACCTCCAGTTGATTCTTATTTTGTGGTTTACTGTGGCTTTTTAAGAATACTTTATGTATGATACTGAAATTTGCAAGAGAGCCGAAATTTTTTAAACAATTTAAATTATACTTTCAGGAATTCAACTCTTAAGAACACCAGTCATTTTATCTGTCTTCAGGGTGCGATAATGTTTTCCAACTCAGCAGTGATGGCTCGGGATATAGAGCGCTAGTCCCCAAATAAAGTGAACCGGGTTCGAATCTCAGTGACGGCTGGTCGATACGAATTCCACATTCGTCTGTACCGACCAAAGTGCTGAAGTTAAATATTCTCAGTAGTAGACGAATCATGGGTTAGAGTCCCCTTGTCGTGGAAGGTCTTCGTGGTTTTTCTCTCCAAGTAACGTAAATGCAAGTTAGCTCCATCGAAAAGACCTTCACGAAGGCAAAATTTCTCCCAATGCTTGATCCAGAAGTTCTCTTGTCTTCTGGATTGGGTTCCAAATTACAAGGCTACAGAACTGAACATTGGTGGTAGTCGTAAAATCACAATTAGGTTGATCTTCAACGACGGTTATAAAGTATTTCCAACTAAACTTCGATAATGAATGAGTATTGTGGAAGAACGTGCTTATATCGTAATTAAAATTTGAAAAAAAATTATAGGCTTAAACTTTTGACCTTTCTTTTGTCTAAACTAATTAAATCGTCTCCCTCATTCTGTGGGTGAAGAGTACATGAAAAGTGTACTTTTATCTAGATTACGTTACGTTTATCTGTATCTGGGTAGATATCTAATTTGAAGCATTTTTGATGTCCAACAAAAGAATATTTTTTATTACGGAATTTATTTGCCTGTCAGCTTAGATCTTAGTGATTTCCAAACATGCATATTCAAAGTAATTTAACATAATATTATAAGAATTTGTTAAACGCTTTATTTTCTATGAATTTTTAACAAAAAACAAGTTTTTAAAAAAAATAGGCTGTCCAAAGCGACTAAGTTGTATTCCTTTTTATATTTTACCAATCTCCATTGCGTAAAACAGCTTTCAAACATTTTAAAAAATCTAATTTATTATCTGGTCCCGCTCTAAGCATTCGCTCCTCTCGCCAAATGAGATAAAATCGTAAATTCGGCAAAGAAAATTGCGTTTTGGAGCAAGTACTGGTGAATGATTTTTTCTACCGAAAAGAAAAATATGTAATCCCGTCGATCCTAAAAAAATAAATAAATGAAAAAGGTCAAAAGGAATTATTTTTAACACATCCTGTATTTTTTATTCGATTACAGTAGTTTCCGTTAGATACGTCGCATAACCAATTAGAATTATATGTCCAGATAATGTAAGCATAAGCGACAGGAGAGATTGCGTAAGCATAAGAGAAACTACCGCAAAATATAGATTAATACGTAGCTTGATCGCGTAACCAAATTCTTTCCTAGAGTTTACGTCAGTAAAACAGATTAAGTGGTAGCGAAATGCATATTATCATCCAACTATTTCTGCAGAAAATATGTTTTCTCGTGACAACGACATAATGTTGCTTCAGGTTTATCATCATTGTATTACTTCTCTCGTATTCTCATTTCTATTTCTTTCCCATTCCATTGCACATTTATTCTACCTCAACTAAAAAATGACTCTTGATTTGAATTTTATAAGATAATTCAATTTATAGTAAATTTGTATTTTGATTTGAAGTTTCATACGGGGAAAAATCAATCATAAAATGTTTTTAAGATTTGCCTTTGGCTGAAAATTTCGAAAATTGGCTAATACTTTTGATATTTGGCTAATGTGTTAGCTAATAACTTGAAGTCCTTAGCGCCTGCCCTGATAATAAATCTAACGTACTAAGTGGTGGCTCTGGGGATTGAGCGCTTGCCTTCCAATGAGGTGAAATGGCTTCGAATCCCAGCGATGGGTACGAATTCCGCACCCGGCTCGCACCGATCACAGTGCTAACGTAAAATATCGTCGAGGTAGACGGATCATGAGCTCGCCGACATGTTAAACCTTTCGAGGTTTTTCATTCCGTGTAACGTAAATGCGGGTTACTTTTATCAAAAAGTAATCCATGAAGACTAGTTCGTCCCGGTGGTTGATCCAGAGCAGTGGTGGTTAAGGGAATAGAGCACTCGGGTTAGATTCCCCTTGGCACCGGGTTAACCGTGGGAGGTTTTCGTCTTTTTCCGCCTCATATAACTCAAATATGGAATAGTTCCATCAAAAAGTCCAATGTGAAGGCAAGTTTCTCTCAATATTTGATCCAGAAGTTCCCTTGTCTTCTGGATTGGGTTCAAAATTACAAAGTTACCGAGTTCAGCATTAGTAGTCGTAAATCCCAAGCTGGGTCGTCTGTTCAACGGCGGTTATGAAATAAAATATTATAGAATCATATTCTGCCATAAATTTATCTACACTAATATAGGTGTCACATCTAGGCTAGGCATAAATTACTCTTCTTTTTTTTAATATTGTAAAGTGTTACTCAAAGTTCGTTTGCCACGAAATAAATAAATAAAAGATTAAAAATCACAGATTAAGTGTCAAACTTGATATAAAGCTGTAATTTAGACTACTAAGAATTAACTAGAACTAATTAGAATTAACTAAGCTTTAGAATGGACAAATAGCTTAAATATTTGAATAAAAAAATATTGCACCTCATTCTTAAAAAAAATCGAAAATTATACCAGATTATTTCATCCAGATGTAATTATACAAATTAACGAATAATTCTCAATTTTTGTAAAATTTTAAGAGCATAGCTAATGCAGCGTTTTAGTAATTTAACAAATGTTAAGAAATAAATGAATAAATAAAAATAATAAATAAAAAGTAAACGAAAAGCGCATTTCACTTTTATAAAACATGACATTTTTGCCGATTTAAATAATTAGCATAAAGGGCGCTGGCTAAAGATAGGCAAATAAATCTAACAGTCATGTATAACTGTTATAAACTAACAACTGTTTTAAAAATAGTATATTATACATTGAAAAGTTGTTAACTCTCTTTTTGCTGTAAGGAATATAAGAAAAATATGTAATATTTTTAAGATTAATGCATAACAAAAAATAACAGTAAACTAATTTTTAAGAGTTATTTTTTAAAGTAACCTATTCATTAAAGCAAGTTAGTTTTTCAATGGTCAAAACTTAAATTAAAACTTGATGATCCTTTCACCGAACAGCTAAGGGACACCGATAAAACAAAAAAACAGAAGGAAAAAAAAAATTCATATCTCGTTTAATTCATAACTTTTGTTGATGTTTTTTTTTTCTTCCTTTCTTACGTATATGTTTGATAGCAAACAAAATTCTCTTAATATCTATTAAAATATTAGAAACTTACATTTTTTTATTGGCAGCCAAAATTATTTTATAATGTCCAATTTTATAATAATGTTAAGAGGAGAATGCAAAATACTTCAATTCAAAATACTAGGAAACAATTCATTAACTAAATAAAGTGAATTTTTTAAAAACTTAGAATATATGAGATATTTCAAGTTCAACGGAAACTATCTATTTTTTTTCTAGAAACAGGTGTATTAAATCAAATAAAGTAAGCGCAATGTATTTAAAAGACAAGAAAGCTCAGAAAACATTCGATATAATTTTTTTCTATCTTTTTTTTTTCCATCCTAAGCGCGTGTTTTTTGTGCATGTTCCTTTCATAATCTCACAAAAATAAATTAATTCTAAGAAATCGTCGTGTTTCATATTATAAAAGTCACAAAAAATTAAATGTGATTTCAACAATGGGATGAATTCAAGTTGATCAAATAGTCACAGAAAATAAAACGACGATAAATGTTTTCCAGACTCTTCGAATTTTCAGAAAACTTATTGGTTTTGGCGGGAAAAAAAGGAATGAAATGTACACATGTAGAGAAATAAAAAAAAAATAATAATAATTCCCGAAGACTATGTCAAGAATAAATTATTGAGGCCACAGAGTAAAAGATGTGGTGGTGTGTCCTTGCGAGTAACGGACGATAAGGGTTGCCATGGCGAATGGAGGAAGAAAACAACTTTACTCGCCAAGATGAAAAGGCGCGAAAATTGTTTGAATCATTTGGCTCCGTTTTCCTTTGATTCTCCACGTGATGAAACTTTTGTTTAAATGTTAAAATAGTTTAAGTTTTTTAAGTATTTAATTTTATTCGATCAGTAGTGGAAAAACATAACCTCACTAAAGAAAGGATATTAAACTAACTTTTTTCTTTTAAAAGTCTTTGACAATGTTTTGAGTACAATATTAGAATGTTTTATTTTTCAAAATAAGCCACGTGCTCGTAATATATTCTTTCCGCTCCGCTCTTCTAATTAAATATTAGTCATACAAATAGCTGAAATTTAATTCCGATTTATATAAAATAAGTTTTAATTTTGATTTTATTTGATCATTTTAATTTGATAACGTTAATTTCTAGTGTATTTCAATTTAATTTTATTCCGCTCATTTTATTTACATAGAAAGGTTATGTCAGTGTTAAAAAGCTTTAGAAAAAGAGGTTTAATTTCTTTGAAATCTTTTATCAATAATTTGAAATCAATTACCTTCTAATTAAGTATTAGTAATGAAAACAGTCGAAATTTAATTCCGATTTATATAAAATAAATTTTGAATTTGACCTTGGCTGCTTTTAATTTGATAACGTTAATTTCTAGTGTATTTCAATTTAATTTTATTCCATTCCTTCTATTTACATAGAAACGTTGTGTCAGTGTTAAAAAGCTTTGGAAAAAAATGTTCCATTTCTTTTAAATTTTTTAACAAAAATTTGAAATTAATAACTTTTTTTTTGTTTTGTTCTTTTGTTGATACTGCAGGACGACTTATTATTTTAAATATATGTATCTTTTATCAAATTTTTGTGTGATATCGATGATCATGATGCTCTTTTAAAAATTCGGAGAATTCAATTTCATTTAACTATTCAAATGTCACATTTAAATCATAGAAAAAAATTTACTCTTTTTAAAGCGCCTTTATTCTAAAAATTAATATTTTCTGCCTTATTCTATACGAAAAGTATAGTGATTGATTTTGTATCCTTTACTGAAATTCGAGGCTCGGGTCTGGTATCCTAATCATTAAAGGGATCTCAAATTACAACTATTTATTTCTTACATATCTTATAAAAAATATTGCAAAAAAATGATTCAAATATTTTTAAAATATGATACTCTTTTTTTAGAAAAATGCGTATCCAAATAGGCTTGTTTCTATAAGCCTTAAGATCTGTACATATGTTTCAGTAGAAATATCTGACTAAGGCAGCATCTGATTAATATTTGCCCAAACATAAGCTCAAAATTTGAACAAAATTATTTACTCAAAGTGGGGCAATTCCATATGTGACGGAATGACATTTCGACTTGCAAAATAACAATTAATTGAAGTTTCTATGTATCTAATTTCAAGTAAAAAAAAATTTTTCTCATGCATANAGAAAAATATATACTGGGCAATTCCATATGTGACGGAATGACATTTTGACTTGCAAAATAACAATTAATTGAAGTTTCTATGTATCTAATTTCAAGTAAAAATTTATTTTTCCTCATGCATATCATTATTATTGGCATAATGCGCTTCATAAACTAAAAAAACAGGATTTTCTATCTTTTTTACTTTTAATTTTACGAACTTTTTATTTGCGTGACGGAATGACATTTTGGCAACTAAGCTTTTGTCATGCCGCTTAGAACTGGTAGTTTCTGCGAATTTTGCAGCTATTATTTTTCTGAACTATTTTATACTTTTAGTATAATGTCTAAGCAATGTAAAATGTGAATTTGGAAAATTAACCTCAGGTTGGCTAGCAGTTATTAACATCTATTTGCTGTGACGGAATGACAAAAAGTTTTGTAGAAGAAAGCCTTCATTTAAAAAATGTTTTATTAATATGTAAATGATAAACAGAATGTAACAGATAAACAGGATTAATATTTATGTAAGAATTAGTAAAAATTTCAACAGTTTGAAAATTAGGTTGTCTCTGAAGAGGTTTTATATCTAACTTGCCAATGTCACATCTTATCTTCGTTCTCAGGAAATTTATGCATTATTAAGACATGTGACGGAATGACGTAAAAGAAGTTACTTTTATTTTATATATTAAACTTAAAATGTTTAAATTTTGTTCTATATGCATATTTTTATCAAAATATTGCAAAAGAAAGATACATTTCTTTTATTTTATAAGTATTTTTCAAGAAAACAATTTGAGCACAAATGTGAACAATTCACTTGTCAGCCATGTGATTACTTTAGAATGCTGCCAGATTCAAAAAATTTAAAATTATCAAAAATGAAACGGCAATATGTAGACTTTGGCTATTTTTGAAATTAAAATATGCAATTCATAAAAAAAAAAAAATTCACTTAAAAGTTGGCACTTCCGTGAAATTGCCCAGTGTAGAAATGATTCGGTTTCAAAATCTATATCTAATGCAGAAACAAAATGATAAAAAAGAAGAAAAAATGAGTAAGATTTTGCGGGGGTCGGGTAACCCATTATTACCGGAAAGGATAAACTCCATTTATCCAAGTAAACCTTCATTATTATATTTTTCATTATTATTTTATTTTCTGTTATTGCTTTTGCGATAAAAAGGAGAAAAAACATCAGGGTTTATCGGGGTCGTGGTACCCGTGTTTATCTGTATGGATGCACTCCATTTAAGCAATTAAATTTTTATTATTGTTATTGTACTTAGATATTATTATCTTATATTGGTGTTTTTTTATTATTATAAAACTGAAATTTTTAAATTATTTTTTTAAAAGTGTGTTCTAACAAATCTTGCCGCTATGAAGTTTAAATAAGAATAATTAAGNAAAAAAAAAAAAAAAAAAAAAAAAAAAAAAGCATAAGTGTAATTTTTCATTTTTTTCTTCAAGTTTCTGAATATTGAAAAAGAGTCACTGTTTTCGTACTTCATGAAAAGCAAAAATAAAACGAATAGTAAAAAAAAAAAAAAAAAGGAAATTGCGATTCGACAGGATTTTTCAAGAATACTCCTATCTTAGATAACCACTTCATCACGTGTCGAAAAATCGTGCTCGCGAAACATCGCGTACTTATCGCCCTTTTTTCTTCTGTTTGAAATGCCTTTCGGAAAAAACAGTTTCTAAATAAAGCCCCCGCTTCTTGACTCATGTTTATATCTTAGATATGATTGCTAGAAGATACGTTATGATATCAATGAGCCACACCCAAAATCTCTTGTTTAGAATGCTGCCGTGTTATTCAAATAAAAAAATTACATAAAACTACAAAAGTAAATGCCGTAATTGGAATTTTGTGGTTGCTTGTTTAAAAAATTACATGGAAGCACCCCCTTTGCTTAAAGGTGATCTTTTTAACAAATAACAAGCAAAAAATAAATATTTTAGACTAAGTTCTTTTTGCAAAAGCATTACTTCAAAATGGTTTTAGTTTAAAAATTGTATGATACTTGATTAAAAACCATTAGCCATTATTTATATTAATTGTAATAATTAAAATAATTTATTTTAATAAAGTTCAAATCACTGAAACATTAAAAACAATTATTAATGCTATTCATCTATCTCTGCTCTTTTTTTTATATATAAATCTACAACGTAAGATTACGGCTGAAAGTTTTAAACTGAGATGAAGTTGATTTCCAATCTGTTTGCTATCAAATTAAAGAATGGCTCTTTTCGAGAAGAAATTTTAATTTATAATTGAAGTTAAACAACCGACCCAAATTTAAGTTTACAACTACCAATGTTCAACTCCTTTGCCTTTTAATTTTGATGCCAAGCCAGAAGACAAGGGAACTATTGGACCAATCATTGTGTCAAACTAGACTCAGTGGAAGACTTTTTTAAGAAACTTATTTTCATTTTGAGTTACACGTAGAGGAAAATCTCGCCCGGCTAGCCCGATGGCAAGAAGACTTTAAACCACACCATTGAGAACATGTTCTACGTCGTTACTGAAGTTGGTGCGAATTGGGTGCAGAATTCGTATAAAACAGATATCGCTGGGATATGAACCTGGGTCAGCTCATTGGGAGGAAAGCACTCCATCTTATGCGCAACCGCAGCACTTCAAAAATATATTTTTTTAACCGTCGTTGAACAACCGACTCAATTTTTTGCGTTTACGACTACTAATGTTTAACTCTGTAGACTTGTAATTTTGAGGCCAATCCAGAAGACAAGGGAACTCCTGGATCAAGTATTGGGAGAAATTCTGCCTTCGTGGAGGACTTTTTGATGGTCTAACTCGCATTTGCGTTACGTGGAGAGGAAAACCTTCCACGGTTAGCCTGATGACAAGGGGACTCTAACCCATGATCCGTCTACCACTGAGGATATTTTACGTCAGCACTGTGGTCGTCGCGAGCCGGGCGCGGAATTAGTATCGATCAGTCATCGCTGGGATTCGAATCCGGTTCACGTCACTGGAAGGCGAACGCTCTATCCCCCGAGCCACCACGACTCTCAAGAAGATATTTTATTTTGTAAC
This sequence comes from Parasteatoda tepidariorum, assembly GCF_043381705.1. Taxonomy (NCBI): domain Eukaryota; kingdom Metazoa; phylum Arthropoda; class Arachnida; order Araneae; family Theridiidae; genus Parasteatoda; species Parasteatoda tepidariorum. Next base: position 7,369,555 of record NC_092213.1, read on the forward strand.
CGTCTTTGAACATATTTTAGTTTAGATATTTTGTATTTATTACTGTCATAGATATTTTATTTTGAACCGACTTTTTGATGGAACTAACCCGCATTTGCGTTACATGGAGTTGAAAACCTCCCACGGTCAGCCTGACAGCAAGGGGGGCTCCAACCCATTATCCGTCGACTACTGAGGATACTTTGAAATACCACAAATTCTGAATTCCTTTTCTGAAAGCTCCAAACACCAAACCTTAGTTTAATTTTTTTTAAAAAACGTCAATGAAAATGTATTCTTTAGAACATAATTCTGATTATACAGTTATCCAGAAGGCCATTTTAAACTGGCCACCGGGCCGTAGCCTACATCTTATGTAGACCTTCCGCCTAAATTACCCCCCTTTAGTCTCGTCGATCAATGTTAATGAAGTTTTTTTTTTTAAGTGAATTTAACGATATTTAAAACTAATGGCTGACTATTTGTACTCGATAATAATTTGATACGGTCCTCGTGGATTTCGTATTTTAAATCAATCTTTAAACACTACAGTTCCTGGCTCTGTGAAGAGTGCAAAATCTGCCATATACCGAGCACGATTAGTAATATCAGAATTAAACAAACAGTTCTGGAATTGTATCGAGAACATAAATAAGTTTTAACACACTTCGCTCTTCAGAACCGATATACCGCTTATTTCGCACTAGAAACTTTCAGAAAGGAAAAAAAAAAAGATCCCCTTTTAACGAATCCGTCATCACTTCCATCTTAGGCCACGTGGCCTAATCTTACCGCAAAGCATAGATGCCCAAATGTAAACACCCATAGCTGATATAGGTTAGCGTGGAGTTAAGTTGAGTGAAAATTATAATCTTGCAGAAACATAACATATCAGTGACACATTTATAGAAACAAGCCCCGATTTTGAGATAAAAAACGGAAAATGAGCTAAAAGAGTACCTAACCGAAATGTTTCTATGTAGGTTCTTGTTTGAACTGTAGTTAAATTAACCAAAAACTGACTGGACATTGGCTACTTTCAAATCAATTTAATTACAATTGTTTTTTACCCCTGTTTTGCTTGCAGTGTGATGAAAAACGACACCTACGTTGCGTTCCTGGATCGGTTAAAAACTCCATTTTCATTTTGTATCCTAAGATTAATTGACCTTGAATGGCAATATAGTAAACAAATAGAATAAGCTTTATTTTTTTTTATTTCATTTTGTTAAATCCAACGCACCCAATTTTTTCTTAATGTTGTTATGAAAATGTAACTAATCTGGCTACGTTTTAAATTTTACGTCATTCCATTTTTAATAAGTTTGTTTTCNGAATTGTTAAAAATACTGTTATAACTTCAATAATCTATTTATTCCCAACTTATTCCTATAGTATTTTTATTTGATTTGTTTAGCATTTAATTATTAAATCACCAAGGTTCGAAACTAAAGGTGGCATTTTGGACCACTTAAGTTTTTCTGGGACCATAAAAAAAATGAGAGAAGTTTATGTTCATCGGAGGTAAATAATGGTAACCAGCCTTTTCAAAAACAGAAATTTAACTCTAACTAAAAATAAATAAATAAGAGATAAAATGTACCATGCGATATACAAAATATTACTTTAAAAATCAATTTTAACGGAAAGGAACACTGTTGAATATTTTTATAATGGGCAAGGGAAAAATGATTAATTACAGGACATAAAGCCAGACAACAAAGAAAGGAAAATTTAAATAGTGAAAAGTTATTTTTAAGTATGAAACGGTGCAGCTACTTATTAAATAACTAACCATTTAATCTTATCTAACCAGGAAACGATTGTGTTCAGCGTGGTATCATATTCATACACCAGTTATCTTTTTCAGTCTAATTTATCATTTCTTTTTATAATATTATCTGTCATTAAATCTCAATTATCGAGAGGGGATAATATTTTTTTGCATAACTCCATCTGCCTACCTTTCATCATTTACATTTTAGTTCTTTGTTTCTCATCTACTAGGAATGATATATTTTAAAATTAGCATTACCGTTCTTTTTAAATTTATAATGAATCGTTAGTTCACATGACAGTTAATAATTATAATTAGAGCAAATGACATTAAAATACGTGCCAGATGTTTTATGTAGCAGCTTTACACGCTGCATCTGTATTTTGACCTCGATTTTGTTTAGTGAAATTTAATATCCCCCTTTAACTTGCTTGCGTATGTACTGCAGATACGATATGCTCAAACTTTTGTCATGAATGGGATATGAATCGGTTAAAATTGAAAATAAATTTTGGCCGTGTTATAAAATTCTGCAACATTACAACCAGTGGCGTGAAGAGAGGGGTGGGAGGGGTTGAAGGGCATTGGTCCCAAGTATCAAGTCAGGGGGGTCATCTACACTTTCGCAGAAATTTTAAATGCGATCACTAGTATTTTTTTATTAGGAAAAAAAGTATTTTTCATTAGTTAAAGTCACCGTTAAGCAAAATATTGTATGAAAAATGAAATGTGATTTTGACACAAATGAAGTTTGCTTTACATTTACGAAAACTTAGGAATATAAAAATAGTAATTTTTTTCAAAAGAATGAAATACATTTAAATGAATTTAAAACATGCATGGATTAGAATTTTTGTGAAAATACATTCATCATTGTGGTGTTTTTTTTTAAATTTAATTTAATTGTGTTTTTTACTCCACTTCAGAGATAAAATAATTGATTCTTTATTCTCAGATAAATCTATTCGAAGAGTTGTTCGCTCTAGGTGCCCCCACGCCACTATCTGCAACTGATAAAAATATAAATAATTACAGATAAAAATCTAAATCATAACACAAATTATTGTTTTTTTTTACGAATAAGCTAATTTATTCTTTCAAAAGTTTATTCGAATGAACGATTTGAGTAAAAGACCCTGATAAATGTTCTCTTAGTAAATTTGCGATAGATACCATGATAATCCAGCGATGCTCTGCTTAGTTTCTGGCTATATGCAAAAATATTTCTGCCTAAAATTGTCATTTTATTCGGGAAAATCATTTTCGTTGAGAGCGAAAGTTGGCCGATGAAAAATAAACAAATAAATAAAGAAAGAAAAATTCGAACTTCCCGGAACCTCTGTTAGCCTTCCATGGAACTCTAGAGTTCCGTGGAATACCATTGTTTGTAACCGTTGACCTAGACATATGATATCGAGAAATGGGCTCATTATTACGACAACAACATGTTATAAAGTCAATACCACATGCATGCTTATAACTAAATTAGTATTGATTTTTAATGACTTTAATTAACAGTTACATAATGTTGCATCGAATAAAACAAATTTTCAAAAATTTCAAAACGTATTAAATAGCATAGATATTGTTACAAATTTATTTTATTACATCTGCTAATTAAATGAAATTGCTTCAATTCAAAATAACGTATTATATGATAAAACAAAAACTTTTAAAAATATTTCTACAATTTAATTCTTTCCAATCACGCATCAATAAATCTAAAATAATGAATCATTTGGCATTAAATTCTACATGCATAATTTTCCTATTGCCTTAAGTATCCCTTTACGCATTTATTTTAAAAAGCAATTTTTCAAAGTCATTATTTTGATTATTACATAATGATGGTAATATCATTTTTTTATTTTTTAGAGTTCAGCGAAGAAGAAAGAATTTCTCGCCAAAATTCATAGTAAATGTAACCTAGCAACCTCATCATATACTAGGAAGTGAAATGGTGTTTTCCACTTGCTTTTTCTCCTTTTTCGTCCTTGAGGCAGATGCGCGCGAAATTCCACGTGTTACGCGGGCAAACACATTTTCCCGCCAAACCGTTTCTACCAATGAAGCGCATGTTTACTAGTTATTGAATTTTTGATTGGATCATCAGAAATGGCGCGCTCAGGGGTGACGATGCTTTTTGGAAGATAGTGTGTGTTGCGTCACAATTCGTCATACCCGCGGTGTGTGCTTTTATCATTGCAAGATTGTGGCGGCAAAAAGAAATATTCTTTTTATATTCGGAGCTTATTTATTCATTTGACATTCTCCAATAAAACGTGGACTTTAACAAGTTATTTTTCTTTGATAAAGGTCATCTATAGACAGCATCGTTTGCTTTTATCACATTATCCCCCCCTTGGATAAGTGAAAAACGTATGACCTATCGTTTGAGTTTTTTAAAGCTGTGCTAGTAATTCAATTATCGTTTTCCCTATATTATGTTGTTTAATTATCGTTTTCAATTTATCTGAATGACTTCTGTTTTGTTATTGTTTTGAATAGTATTTGAACATTATTTTTAAGATCTTACCGGTTCTATAATAATGCACACGGAACCGAATATTGTGATTCAACCTGAAATCGATATTATTTCTCTGAAGATGTTGAACGTGCTCGGCTGTGATACGACAAATGTCACTCTCAAGGTCCGGAGGAAGCTTTTTGGTTGTTGTGACGACGAATCGAACAAAACATTTCTCACGGACTCCCTCTCCGAAATTGAAAATGAAGATGTGCAACGCTCATCTGAAATTTGGAATTTTGATTTTCGTAGGGAATCCCCATTACCGGCAGGAAGGTACGCGTGGGAAAAAGTAAGAAATTGTGATGTACCAGTTTGGTACACATCTTTAAACAGTGTTATCCATAATGAGCGTTTGTGTGTTGTACCGCAATTGGACAGTAAGGAGCGTGTTGATCAATCATTTCAAGAAATGGACACCGTTGAATATAAATTAACAACCACATCCAATCAAGAAAATCTTTCTAATACCAGTCGTAGAAGACAAAATTTGGTGCAAACTCATATAAAAGGTAATATATTTTTTATTTTGATGTATTATAAAAACATCAATTATTCAGTAATTTTTTGCGTATATTTATTTTAAATAGCAGGTTTTAAAAATTTTAATTATTTATTCTTAATTAATAACTATTAAATAGTTAATTTTTAAATGAAATTCGATATTCTATTAAAATGTAAATGGATAGAATTGTGTTAGTGGTAAATTGCCCCTAACAAATTTTCATTATTTATATAGATTTATTTTATATTTAATAATTTAAATAAGTTTATAAAAATTTCAATTTAATTTTAATTGATAACAATTAAATAGTGTTTTTTTATGAAATTCAACATCCTATTGAAATGTAAGTGAAGAGAATTGTGTTAAGTGTAAATAACAAAGTATCATTATTTTTATAGATTTATTTTACATTGAATAATTTAATTATTTTGTTATTAATTATTATCAATTCCATTATTAATTTATTCACGATGATTTTTTTAAAGAAAAACCTCTTTAATTTTTTTTAAATATTTATTTTTTATGAATGATAATTTATTTGCAATATAAATTGTCTAATAATTTTCTTTTTTTTACCTATGGCATTTGGTATTACTAAAATCAAATCAGAGTGGTTAAAATTATTAATGACAAAAACATGAAAAAATACTGTCATTAAAAAAAAAAGCTTATGTATTTTGTATGTATACAGAGAATAAATTATAGCTTCTTATAATTTAAAAAAAAAATAGCTTACATAATCTATATACTCAGAATTAATTATAGCTTCTTATGATTTAAAGAAAAAATAACTTATATAATATGTATACCCAAAATAACTTATAGTTTCTTAAAATTTATTCTCTAGTTATTTGAAACTGCACTGTTAAAAATATTTGAATTGTGCTTTGAATATCATATTGAGTGGCATAATGGCATATGTGTAATATCACAATAAATATGTGGTTAAAGGTAATTGATTCATGAACTTTTAAAATAATATATTTCAAAGTTTCTAAATATTTTATATTAAATGAAAAATATATATTTATTTTCTTTAAAGTAATAAAACTTTCAATTTGATTATATCATTTGACTATTAATTTGACTCTACATTTTATGTTTTATTTTAAATTAATTTTTGTAATGTTAGCTAATTAAGGAAATTTGTGTTAAAAGAGTGATTCTGAGTATAAAATCATGCATAGTTCTTAGAATTGTAAAAAATACTGTTATAACTTCAATAATCTATTTATTCCCAACTTATTCCTATAGTATTTTTATTTGATTTGTTTAGCATTTAATTATTAAATCACCAAGGTTCGAAACTAAAGGTGGCATTTTGGACCACTTAAGTTTTACTGGGACCACCATAAAATATTTATCAGTGATCTCCAGGAGGAGTAATCAATTTAAAAGGATGTTTTTTTTTTCATTTTCTGTTTGATAGTTAGGTTTCTGTTTTTGTCACAAAATAACGTATTTCCTCATAATTATGATATTACACATTCTTTGTATTGTAATTTTTCATCTAAACCCTCCTAATTAGCTTTATAAAAAATTCAAATTAAGCAAAGTAAACAGATTAGTGATTAAATTTCTTCATTTCTGCCCCTGAAGTCATGTAGTGAAATTTTAATTATATGCATGTTTATGATTATAGTATTCATTTAGTCTAATGTTTATGTTTATAGTATTGACTTAATCTAATGTTTTTTTATTACAGTATTGACTAAGTCTAGTGTTGACTTAGTCTAGTTTTAAATATGTAAATTACTTCAATACAAATAATTATTATATTATATTTTGTATTTTTCATAAATGTTGCAGTATTCTTTTATGCGATGTTAAAAAAATTAAGATAATAGTTTTTAGATTGATGCATTAAACTGGTCCAAAACTAAGCATTACTTCATTGTATTTAAGATTAGTTTAAAGGCAAAATACTGATTATTTTTTAATTTCAATTGCATGGGTATTTAGTTATTTCTGCTTATTTTTCAAATTACTCATAAAAGGATGCTCTTTTAATTTTTTAAATTAATCGTTAGTATCTGTATTATCTTTATATTATCTGCTTTGGATTTTTTTATTATTTTATAATGGTTTTGGAAACTTAAAGTTACCTAAAAATAAGGTTTTTATTTATTAACTCTGAGATTCTGATTTTGAATAACATTCCAGTATTGCTTTCACGAAGTAATATTTTTAAATTTTAACTTTTGTTGCTTAAAGCAACATACAGGGTTAATCACAAATAAATAATTGGAATTCTAGTAACTGCTAAGCATATTACAATGTTAAAAGTTAAAAAAAAGTGTATTAAGTTTTTTCCTAATTTTTTATGTATGACTCCTTTGTTACAAGACAGCTAATTAGTAATCAAGCTTGTTCCATAATTTTATTTATATTTTACATACTAATGCACGAAGAAAGCATTTTCATAAGTTTTTGCATTGTTTTCAATGCTTTCAGCATTATTAGTCAGAATTGAAATTTTTTTTTTAAAAACCCCAAAACACTGTTTTTTTTTAATATTTTTTTGTAGAGTTTTATGATTTTTTTCTGTTTTAGGATTGTATTTTTTTTAAGGGATTTATTTATTTTTTTCTTCCAAAATTTATTATTTTTTTTTCCAGAGTTAATTGACATTTTTTTAAATCAATTTTTATTATACTTTACAGTTTTATAGTAAGTCATACTCCATTGACCAATACCATTATTTCTATTTTAATTTTTGTTTATTTAGCTATATTTAGAAAAAAAAAACTTTTGAAACTGTATATAACAAGGCTCACATGTGTGGGAAAATAATATTTAAAATATATTTTTAAAAATAATTTTCCCATTTCATTGAATTGTGATTTAAAAAAAAAAAAAGTTACATATTGTATCTTGCTATAACAACAATTTCAATTACATTAATATTTCAAATACTTGAGAGAATACTTACGTGCATTGTTGGCAATTTCTATTTCAATGTGTTTATAAGAGGTTAAATTAAAAATTTTAAAGCACTGTAGACTATAGAAGTAATTGAAATATAAATATTTCAATTCAATGTATGTGTTTTATTTTATTATGAACTTAGCATCTGGAGTTGATTTGTTAATAATGAAATATAATTTGGACAAAACCCACCCTGGTTTTTTCGAGTTGGATAAAATATTATCCCTACTCATAAAACGCGTGTGNTGAAATATAAATATTTCAATTCAATGTATGTGTTTTATTTTATTATGAACTTAGCATCTGGAGTTGATTTGTTAATAATGAAATATAATTTGGACAAAACCCACCCTGGTTTTTTCGAGTTGGATGAAATATTATCCCTGCTCATAAAAAGCGTGTGACTAGCAATCCTTGATCAACAAAAATATATTTCTTCATCTTAAGCTGGCCATTTTTTATGAGTCTTTATCCTTCTTTAATTTTATTTGATTTATATTGTAATGTGTAGTAATTCATAAAATTTAAATATTTAAAATTAATTCATTCGTCCGCATCAACCCTGTATATGTAGAAACAAAACTTGTAAAATCTTTTACTATAATACTTTAAGATGGTAAACGAAATTCAAAATGTCAGGGGGAAAAAAACTGTCTTTCCCTGTCGGCATCAAACCTTTTACTTGTAAATATGAAGAGCAGTAGGAGTCACGCCTTTTATAAAAATGCAATTTTACATCTAACTTTTCCTTGGTATTGTTTCCTGATAGGGTTCTGAAACTTTTACTTATACCACAACAACGTAGCCAGGGATTTGTTGAGAAGAAAGTTGGGTTCGTTAACGCAACTTTCTTCTAAACAGACAAGATTTATCATCATTTAATTATTCATAAATTATTTAATAGATAATTATGTAATCAAAATTAATTTCTGGCAATTTTTTAAATAAAATATTATAAATTTAAAGATTGCTTAAGTTTGCTTAATGCGTAACACAGTAAAAGTGATACATAACTAAGTTGTGTTATTTAAAATTGGTCAATCGAAATTATTAATAATGTGAGTGATTTTCTTTTCATTATTTGTCCGAAATGAATTTTCTGTGTGGAGCAGTATAGGCTAAATACCAAATATTTGTATGTCGCATCTCTAATTTAGTAGCAGCAATTGTTGTGCAGAATCTTGTATCTATTTACAATTTAAAAACTTCTGGAAAAGGGTTTTAGCAATTTTTGCAATAACAGGATCCTATTTGCACAAATTCACAAAAGCAGGACCCTGGTTAAAAGAATGTGACTGAACGATTAATTTTTTTTTCACAAATTATGAGTACTTTTTTCACAATTTTACAAAAACAGGACCTTTCACAAAATGTCTGGACAGACCTCTGATAGCACGCATTGCTGCAATTGAAGCAAGTTAACCCTCCAAGCTATTGAGCACTTGCTTTTATAATTGTGCAGAATTTATCCTGCTGCACACCATTTTTCTATACAATAGCATGGAGTAAAACCAGTTTTTTTTTTTTTATTTTTTTTTTTTATATATATACCGGAAAAGCCTACATCTGATGTTAGGGAAAAAGTCTGAACTCAAAAGGTTAACAAACCCTTCACAAAATATTTTAAATTTTTAAAAATATTTTTTGTTCCTTAAAAAATATAAATCTATACAACTTTTTTCCACTATTTTTAAATTGATATTTCATGTTCAGTTCGTTACTTCTTTAAATAAGTAAAATGCTGCTGAAATTTTTTTTTTATCAGCATGATGTGATGTTTAAAATGTGCTTTTATTTAAAAAAATAATTAACTATTTTATTTCAGTTTTGAACAGAATTTTAAAAACTTTATATTATTTAATAGTCGGTTTGAGTATTCATACTTAACTGTATTTTTGTCGTCGGCCATTAAGGTAGAAAAGGTGCGATCTATGGTCAAGAATTCGGCTTCTGTCACACCCGTTTTTTATAGGGTGGACCCATTTACACATCCATCCATTTATCCACCAATCATAATTTTGACCTGAACCAAAAAACGATCAATCTTCAATTCAGTACCCCCAGAAGTTTAATTTGTTATGGGAACATGGAGGATTTCGTGACCCTTCAAAATTAACGTGTACCAGTCACCATTTACTACACTACCCGTGTAGTGAATGATGACTGGTGCTCGTTAATTTGGTCGGGTCGCTTAACTGTATTAGATAATAAAAATTAGTTTGCTACTTGTTATAATGAATTTGATTATGATACTTTAATGTTCCTATTAATCAACCTACCTTTTTTCTCCTGAATTGATTTTTCCACTGTTAAAGAAACTTGCCAACCCTAATGGAAACAATACTAGGACCTGAGAAGGCTAATTCTTTCCCCTGGGTAAGAAAATCATGTTTTTTCCAACACTAGTGGGACCAACCGTTTTTTTTTTTTAAAAAAAAGAATAACCTTAATACTTGAAACAATTTATTTATCAGTTTATAACCGCTATCTAGATTAAATAATTATAATAATTTCCAAACTATTTCATATATCATTTTTAAATAAGTGAAAATTAAAAACCAAGGATTGGAAGGAAGAAAAAAAAAATGTAATTAAATTTTTAGTAATAAAAACTGTCCTAGCTCTTCAATATTTTATATAACGGATTAATTTAAATCTAGTTTTATAAAGAATTGTTAAAATAACATAGTAAAATTTCATTAATACTATTTAATTAACAAGTCACATATTAAAAAAAAACGTACTAAAATATATTGAATATTAAAATGCAGATTGAATACACAATTAAAAATAGCCTACTAATTTTAAAATCAAATACTGTTACGATTGAATGTAGATTTTAAAATTCTGAAAACTAAAATAAATATTACTAAAATAGTTTTTTTTTTTTAATTTTCAGTAAAAAGCAGGTCTGAAAAACTTTCAACTTCATGGTTCCATCNTAGCCAAAGAGGATCTCTTAGTTCCAAAAATATTTGATTTTTGGCTGCAAGTTAATTTTTTTTGTTTCTTCAATTAAATGCATAACTCTATCAAGTACTTTGCCTTTACTGAGCCAGCGTACTTCAGTATGTATTTGCACAGCATAAAATTTGCATAGCATTTAATAGGAATATGGAAAACTGAAATATTTTATTGTTGGGCACAGGCAGCGGGCGCACCCAAACCAAACGACGGGCACCATGGTGCCCGCGGGCATAGGGTTGGGGACCACTGCGAGTCTATGCTGAGAATTATCGTCTGCTTAATTTTAACTTTGATCTAGTTTATAAAATTAAGTTGCTATAAATAAAGTTTTTTTTTTTTTTTTTTTTTTTTTTTTTTTTTTTTTTTTAAATAAATTATTCCTTTTTTGTGGAGGAGAAACAAAATGGCTTTGAGTTTATTCGAGTTTTACTGATGAAGTTACTATTTTATATTTTTGTAAATGGAACTGTAAAATAAATCATTTCCTGTGTTGTAAGTTGTTTTATGGAATAATCAAGAGAATTGACATCTTTAATTCTGATTCGACGTGCAAAACGGAATAGTCTAAAACATAAGTAAAAATGCCACTTTTTAAAAAGAAAAAAGTGGCTTAGGGTGTTTTACTTTTGCGCGAAGGTGGTATACTTTTGCTTGTATTCGAATTAGGGTTAATTCAAATAAAATTTTTTTGAATGAAGTGGTAATCTAGATCTTTCCAACACAAGGTTAGCCCAATGACAATGAGACTAAATCTATATATTTTTTTTTTGTTATTCCTTTCCTCATATACTTATATAAGTAAAAGTGGAACACATAATTCGCTAATAAAAGCAGAAATGGCATTAACACCCACGTGCTCAATTTTTAATTACCTTACGCAGCTGCGTTTTTATCAAACGGAAAATCGCTTCTTATAAATCTTGCCCAATTTTGGAGGGGGACGATGCTCGCTTACGTAATGTCACCACGTCCAAATTGAAATCGTACACAGTTTTATTACACCATGAAGAATAAATTAAGGAAAGATCTATAAATGTGGCAGATGGTATTTCACTTTGCATGCATTATTATTTTTTTGGATCATTATGGTTGTTGAGTCAAAAGTGGTAAAACCTCTGGCAATTAATGTCCACCTGGCATAGTGGCATCATCATCAGATATCGCGTGCTGTACAGATGATGCGTTGGCGTTAGTACTGACTCATCTTCTGATTTTTTTTAAGCCATTTGTCTTTAATTGGGAGTGTTTTTGTAAGCGATGTTGTTATTTAAATCGCTTCAACGCCCGCTATTACTTTTTCTAAAACGTATGAATATTGTTTTTTTTCCCTTCGTATTTTGAGGATGCAATTTGTCAACAATATCGTATTGAATTGTTCTTGGTTTGGCTAAGTGTGTTGATCACACATTTTTAGACCATTTGGCTTTAATTGGGATTGTGACTTAATTTTTGTAAGCGATGTTGTAAACTAAATCGCTTTAACGCCCTCTATTACTTTTTCTAAAATGAATGTATATTGTTTTTTTTTTCCCCTCCGTATTTTGAGGATGCAATTTGTCATGAATACCTTATTGAATTATTTTTGATTTGGCTTAGTATGATGACCACACATTCGTGTGTGAAAAAGTGCATTAAAAAATTCTTCCTTGTCCAGAAAAGCTTTGTATTCTGATAACTAACCCTTTTTACAAAATATATCGTTAAAAGAGACTTTTTCACAAAATAATTTATCGTGTAAACACACCATTCACAAAATTTCTTTTGAAAAAGGGGTCAATCATATTTTTAATTCCGAATTTTAAAACTAAAGCACTTTAAAAACATGCTTTTTGTAAACCCCCCCCCCCCACGAAAATAGAATCTTACTTAAATATATATGAATATTCACAAGAACATAAGTATATTTTTCACATTTTCGCAAAAAGTCTTAAGAGACCACTGGTCTTGCAATTTTTTTAAGTCCCTAAATGAGTAGATTTTTCACTATTTCACAAAAACGGAAATTTTACGAAAAGTTTGGAATAACAATTATTGAATCGTTTGTTATCTAGGAAATGACATGACATCTTTTTTATTTAACTGCTAAAGTATAAATTTGGAACTAACAAATATTGCTTTATATCGAATCCTTTTTTATAAAATTGCCCCTTTTTTATCATTTAGGAATATTTTTAAATGAAATGATGCAGGACTTACCCCAAAACGAAAATGTTGCCTCCACTCGAAACCTTATCGTAGTGCATTGTGGGAGATTTATTAAAATGAAGACTAGACAAACGTAAATAAAGTAATGATGCTAGTAATGAACAGTCTTTATAGTGGACAAGGAATTGTCCTCGTACCCGAAACATCCTGGGTTTGAATCCCGCTTCAGACAAGGGTGTAATTTATCTCTGTTCTATCTGTTCTTGTGTCTTGGGGAAAAGAATTCGCCTATATGGTGCCCACGATAAAGTGATTATTAAAAGAATTAAGTACCTGAGGCACCACAATTTTTTTTCTGGGCAGGGAGGGGGAGAAAAAGGAAGGAAAAACTCCTTGAAGAAGTGAAGATACAATTTTGTCACTTAGACGAAATTTTTATCTCGGAACCGTATATCAGGAAAACAAAACTTATTAAATTAGCAAGAATTAATAAAAATGATATCTAAAAATCGTAACGAAGATAGGTTTTTCTATTCGCATTAAAAAAGATGAAAGAATGTCAAATATTGTTTCTTGTAAACACTATTTTCTTCTGCGATTGGAGAAAGGTAAAAACTCCTGATCTCGCATTTGATTTGTTAAGGGCATGTCAGCATAAGACGAGGCAATTTTAGTGGTCCAATTAAATCCAAATTCTCTTTCAACGTCACATAGTTTTTTCTTCTTTGTTTTTATTGTTAAAAGAAGGAATGTTCTTCCTATTTATCGAAATATGACGCCAAGCATAAAATTCAAGTGAGACTATGAAAGTCCTTTTTCTAATAATTCTGTGATGTTAATCGTAATCGATAGTGCGAATTAAATTTCTGATAAACGTGTTTAAAATTTTGAAGCTTTTACATTGTTTTGAAAGCATATTTGTATAATTTGATAACGAAATAAAACGGTACCGTCGCGGATGAGTACTTAAATTCTGTACCTTGCAATGGAGTATAGTAAATGTAATAAAAATGTTCTTTTAATATAATGTAATTTATTTTCATCTGAAAATCGGGATGCTTAAAATTCTTATTCTATTTCAACCGTTTCTAGGTCGTCCTTGAATAAGGTCGTGCCTAACTGCAGCTGTATTTCTGGATCTATCGCCTTCATATTTATTCAGATTGTTAACTTGTGCAGAGGATTATGCACGAGCATGATCGTGTAATTGCATGCAATATCAAATCTCTTTATCTTATGTCGTCGTTAGTTTAGAAAATATTTTTTAGCGGGAAAGTTATATTTTTGATTGGGAGAGGTATTTGGCATTGTAGGTTTCAACTATCATAATTCTCTTTTTTTTTAAAAAAAAATTCAATAATATTCCGATGCTTCCTAATAAGAGAATATTGAATTTATTTTGAGAAATTACTCTATCCATTTTTGTTATAAATAATCGATTGAATACATAATAAAAGAAAAAAAGAATTGATCAGTTTTTAAATTCTGTGTAAGAAATTAATGACTTTTGATTCGATATTAAGAAGAATTCACCAATTTTTGTATCAACGATTATTAAAGAATCCAGTATTTTCTAGCTCTCATTTTCTGCGAACAAAAGAAAAGAAAAAAAAATTTATACCAATTTTACTTTCAAGATAAAATATTTTATAACCGTCGTTTAATAGCCGACCCAATTTTAGGTTTACGACTACCAATTTTCAACCAAAAACTACCAAATTTCCAATTTTGAACCCTCTCTAAAAGGATCTCCTGGATCAATTAACAGTGGACTGAAACCCATGATCCGTCTGCCACTGAGGATATTTTGCGTCAGCACGAAAGATAGTGCCAAATGGAGTCAGTGTCCATCATCAGTTTATTTGTGAAAATGAAAAAGGATTAAAAACATATTTAGAAATTTCCCCTCCCTGTTTTCACCCCTTCGATAGTTTAGTTCTGACGAAAGAGGAATCAGGGACCGGAAGCCCCCCCCCCCCACATTTTATAGATTATGAGACACAGCCCTTTCTAAGATTACACTTTTTTGCTCATTATTTGAGTGATGAAATTTAAAATTTTTAAAAAAATAGATAATTTTATTGTTTCTAAATTTGAAAAATAAATAAATAAACGTCTCTATTTCGAACAAACTTTAACATTACCTTGGTGCAAATTGCCACCAAATCTTCCCTTACTCTCCCCCCCCCCACCCCGTAGAAAAAATATATGTCCCAATTACTGACCAAATGTCACAGCGAACAAAATAAAAAAAAATATCGTGAAATGAGAGGAATTATTTAGAGGTAAAAATTTTTAAACATTTTATTTTAACTTTAAAACAATTCGAATTATGAAGGTAAAATTGCATATTCGAATTCTTGATTACCATTTCAGATAATTCGGACCCGGATAGTAATGATAATAAAGGGCGAGTGACAGCCCCCCCCCCCAACTCACAAGATGCTTTCAGAGAGGAAGGGCTTTAACGTCCTAAATTTCTACTAAAATGACCGCCAGTGGAGTCGGATATAAACTTTGTAAACTGATATTTCTGAATTCCATAGGATTTTCGTCTAGCTTTGTTTGGAAATTTGCATAACACACTGTAACCGAACTCCTTTTATGCATCCCTGCAAAAAGAAAAAGAAAAACAAGAGACCACAAAGAAAACAACAGATGGTCTCGCATGACGAATAATAAGGTGAAGCAGACATTTAAAACTTTTTTTTTTTGTCTTTTTGCATCTTAATGATGTATGGAAGTTGAGTCAGCCAATGAGATGTTTTTCTTTCGGAGGGAATCACTGGTAAATTTTTACGACTTGACAGATTGCGAGGCAATGCCTTGTTGCTCCTTTTATGTAAATTAGGAGCAGACAGTAACTAATCGGAAAGGGTAAGGAGGCGACGGCAAAATAAATAGAATTTATTTCTTCTTTTTTTCCACCATTAATTTATGAAGAAATTATTACCCTATCCGTGGTGCCTGATCTGATTGGTTGATGGTAAGTTCTCAAGGATGCCTGGGTGTGATTTCAAGAGTTTTTTTTATTTTTATGAAGTGCAATAAAACGTTTCTGATTGTCCTACAAGAGGTTTTTATTTAGAGTTGTCGAAATAGTCTTATTATTTTTTTAGCTTGAGGCCAGCGGTTCCTTATTTTTTCCGGCTACGGAACACTAAATGATCTATTATCCTTTGGCGGAACCCCGAGACTTAATTAATAAAATCCACTAGATAATTGGGTATACTATAGCCTACGTCACAGGTTGTGTTATTCCTACTAAATTTAACCCATGAACTGCATTTTCTGCGAGCCTAACTTCAAGCCACAAATAAACAAACGAAGTGTTTGATCGTTTAAATAGCTGCTCGCCAGATTTTATTGCATTATAAAGAAAAGTAATTGATATTCGATTTTTGATAAATAATTGATTTATGTGGATAGTGGCATAGAATTTAGCATTGCGTCATGGTAAATGTCATTCCTACTAAGTGGAAGTAGTTGTGTTTTTTTTATATTATACCCAATTGTGAATTTATTAATCTAGAAAGGACTATTAATTATTTTAAAAATATTGAATGAATAAAATTGTACTAATTATTTTTTAAATAATTAATGATTGAATTATTACTAATTTTGAAAATATTTAATCAATGTGCCAATGGGTTATTTGCTAGTGACGTTGTGGGGGTATCTCGTGCCTGATTGGTTGTTAAAACTTTTCAATTCCATCATCAACTGTCCTTTCCATTCTATTTCGAGTTAACTTATCCCGTCAAGTACAAATTACAACGGCATATCTTCGGACATCCGAAAGCATGTTTCGTAGACCGTCGCCAATAGCCCATTGTGCAGCTCTAGTGCGACGTAAATAAAGTACCTACCTACCACCTTCATTTTTCCATATTTCGTTGTTAATTAAACTTTTAATCTTTGAAATCACTTGTTTCTTCTCATTCGCGTCTGCTAGGTCTTGACAATGGGCGCCTATTTTTGAAGCGCTTGAAACATGTCAACTGTTATTTCTTATTTTTATATTTTTGAAACGAATGAAGTTTTTTATCAGGTTATATAAAAAATGATTTTTTGCATATTTATTTACGGTACAAAATCTACTAAACTCAATAGTTATACAAGATATATTATTTATGAAACTATCAATGGTTACTTGAATTAAATTTCTTATTTTTCTCATTATAATTAAAATATACGGACAACGAGGGTGAACAGAAATATATATTTACATAGACAATTGTGTTTTGTAAAGCCATACAAAGAGGGGGAAAAAAAACTTAAAATAATATTTTTAAAATGAAAAAGTTTTAACCAACTGAAATATTCAGTACTTATTCAATCAATTAATATTCAACTTTCAGATTATGTTACATTTACTAGCAATATACAATAGTTTAAATGTATTTTTTATTTAGTTAATTCGAAAACAAGCATTTAAAATTCAAACTTATAAAATTGTATTCCAAAAAATGGCATCCTTTTTTCATTTGAAATTTGTTCTTTAATTTTAGTATAATAAAGCATATGCTGGAATCTTAATAGGAGAAATTGGAATTTCATTACAATTTTATTAAAAAAGAAATTTCTGCCGTTAAAAATATATTTTATTTTAAAAATGAATCCTTTCAAAAGTTTTAAGAATGATACTATTGAGAAGCTGATGAAGTCTTGAAAATAAACTATTAGTTTAACAAATTTTTTAAATGTAATCACATAAATATTTATATTATTTATTACAATTATTATTTCATATTTTATTCGAAGGAAATTGTCTTCCAAAACTTAGTCGTTTTTTATGTCTTTTGGCTACAGTTTGGAATGAACTGTTCTAATTAAGTCTCGGTTAAAACGATTTAAAACCAGATTGGATTTTAAAAATGCATTCAACCGGCTAATACTCTGTCACTACAATGTCGCGATTAGTTCCGATTTCTGTTATCATAATTAAGATCTTCCCTGTAAGCAAATATGTCAAAATCTTCATAGGTTTGCAATCTGCAAATCCTTGGTACCAATCTTTCATCTATTTTTTTAATGTCATTATTCCTGTCCTTATGATTTATTTCTTACCTCCTATCATTAGAAACGACATACACATTACTTGGAATAAATTTGTAGAACCGCCTCCTCGGTTACAAGACGGGGTCAAACCAACCATTAACCTTTCGCGATTACATTTTGCTTAATTGCATTTTCTGGACTATTCGGGAGGGGACGCTTCTTGAGGGTCATAAAAATTTCAGTTGATGGCTCTCGATGATTACAAAACTAGATGTGTTTTATGGTAACCAAATCAATTTAATTAGACGATAACCAAAAGTTATGTTCCAATCGTAGAGTTGAGTTGTAAAACTGTCTGCTGCTTTAATTGAATAAATCGTTTTCAAACGATGTTTGATTTATTTTTCAATCGGTAATTTAACTTCAGCTGTTATCTGTGGAATTCGCACATATTAATGAAGCTGCTCCTATCTTTCTTTTCAGCTAAAATTCAAGGTATCGGAGATATTTGTGACTAAATTCTGCAATTTTTAATTAAAACTTAAGATTAATTTTCGGTCTAAGTAGTTCGAAACGAAATCCTGCAATTATTTTTTAATTGAAAATATTCAATAAATGGAGTTTGTTAAAGATCATATAGCATTAACTCGTTCTTCTGAATTTTTTTTTTTCATTTTTGTTTTTTAACACTAAACTATAAAAGTTAAAAACACTGTATCTCAATCCTTGCATTGTTAATATTTTTAAAAGTGGCGTATTTTTTCTAGGCTATGCCAAGATTCAGAAGAAAAGAACACTCAAACGACCGTGTTCCAAAACCAACAGTATTCATTTTCTCAGAGGACCTCATCGTGTTGCCAACTACATATTAAGAAATCAAGGTAATAAATGATTTATAATTTATCATTTCACTAATTTCTAAAATCGCAATTCAAATTATTAAGAAAAACAGAAAAAAAAATCAGTAATAAATTAAATGCCTTTTAAAATAAAATAAGAAAAATATTTTTTAAATTTGGCTGTGCTAAATGTTAAGCTATTCAAAGAACAATTTTCCATTTATTCTCAGATTTTTCATTGTTTCTTTATTCATTTTTCTTTATTCTTTCATTTATATATTGCCATTTATGAATTTAGTTAATTACATATTTAGCACACTGTCGGCCTTGGCTTGCTGGAAAATTCTGTTTCAAACCTGTCTATTCTTACCCTTGTGTTTTCAGTTAGTCAGGGGTNATTTTTTTTCAAGGAGTTTTTAAATTGTAAAGACATACAAGATTATGCTCAACACTGTAAGATTATAATTAAGAAAAATTAAATTTTAAAAAATAAACAACAATTGCTGCTACTAAATTAGAGATGCAACATACAAATATTTGGTATTCAGCCGTTAGCGGACCCAAATTTCTTCTAAACAGACCCCTGAGTTAGTAGTTTGTGTTATGGTTAGACCACCATGTTACATCATCTTAACCATTTAAATAAAAATGTTAGAGACCAGCTCTAAACGGAATGGAAAAGATATGTATGTCAGCAAAAACAGCACTTCATCACAGTCTGCTAACGTACTGTTGCCTTTCTGTAGTGAGTAGTTAAACCAAAAACTGATAAGAGCTGTTTTTGCTAACAGACATATCTTTAAAATTTTGTTTTGATTGATTTTTTGATTTCTAACTTTTTGAATTGTTTACCTGTGACAAATTTGGTTATAGCCCTTTTCCATTTTGACTTACTATTTTTAAGTTTTTATCTTAAAATTTGTTTAAATCAATTTCATGCTTTGATTGAATCATCTAACCATTACTTTTTGAACCTACTGCTGAGTCTTGAGTTCATTAATTTAGATTTTATGATTTTTCTGAACTTCATATTTTTATTTATTCTTTCTGCATGACCCAGCCATTCCAAGTCTCTCTATTTTATGAATGTTCTGTTTAATTTTTAGATGGCTAAGTTTACTATTGTTTCAAGTTGTTAATTCTTTATTTGAATCTCCCCCCCCCCCCNNCCCCCCCCCCCCCATTTTTTTTTCATTATTTATAATATCCTTTTATAAATTTTTTTTTGAAGAAAAAAAAAACCTAAACATTTGTTTGCGCACATATTGTCTTTACACACTTCTGTTCAGTATTTTATATTAAAATACATGCAGTCAAGTTACTTCTTCGGGAGGAAAAAAAAAGAAATTTTGAGATCATTCGTTAACTTTTATTCCAAATTAACCATATGAATCTTGGGGATTTGGTCCGACGTAGCCTAATTAGATTAGCCTGGTTGTTTATTTTTTTCATCTAGTTGCGAAAAATTCATATCCTTGCTGATATTAAGGCGGAATTCAGCTAAATTTACCCAATGACGATGGCTCAATGAAGCCAATCAGAAGCCTGTATTTTTGTATACATATCGTACTTTGTGATATGTTAAAATACAGGCTTTTCATGAGCCAAATTTATCCATCGTAACTGCGAACATTTAGCTTAATTCTGCCTTAGAAAAACATGGATTTACGAAATATAGATAGTGTTCATACGATAGATTAATGAAGAAGCTGACGTATTTTACTCGGTACTGATATTTTCTTTATAAAAAGTTCATTAAAGAAGGAAACATAAAATTAACTTTCTATTCGATTTAGGGCCCCCTCTGATGTGGGGGCCCGGGGCAACTGCCCCGTATGCCCCTGCCTTCAGTCAGGCTGTAGGAAGTGGCGATAAATGAAGACAAGAAACACACCCACTAGAAGGAAGAGAAAAAAAAATCACCCCCGCAACACGTTCTAAGGACCACCCAAGGAGTAGATAGTCTAGAGTTCGGAATGACAAGCGATGATAATGTAACTGTATTGGGTACTGCGGTTTGATTGTCTATATAAAGAATACCGCTTTTTATTATTTAAATGCAGCGAGAAGAAACGTGTGTTCAATTTGGGTGCATTTTGACATTTTGAAACAAAACCAAAAAAAAAGGTTTCAAACTTTTTTTGATTTACTGAAGGTGTAACTAAACTCACTTTTTCTATATTTTAAACTACTTACTTATGTATAGGGATATAATGAATATTCAGCCCTTACGCTGAATATTCGGCAAAGAATTTTGGGGAAAAAAAGTATTTTTCGAATTTTTTTTTATTTTTATTATTTTTAATTTGAATAAATTAAGGAAGAATAATCCAAAATCGTATATACTATACATTATTAGAAATAGTTTTTACACATATTTGCTAAATTCTAAAGCTTGCAAATTTGTGTTCTGAAAGATAAAATTTGAAATATTGAAACTATACTAAACCATAAGTTTTGTACTCTTGATTTGTTTTAAAATTAATCAATCAATGATGCGAATATTATATAAACGATTGGAATATTTAAATTCTTAGTTTATTTAAAAAGAAATAATCCTTTAAATATTTATCCGTGGAGTAAGTTTGATTAAAGTTTTCAATCAATAATTGGATTATTTAAAACGTTCTTATGTTGTTTATTTGAAAAAATAAATAAATTCTTTTTTAATATTTATCCGTGGAATAAGTTTCATTAAAATTATCAATCAATGATTGCATTGTTTTAACGTCATTTCCCATTCACATGTAACGCAAAACAATTTAAAATGCCCAAGTTTCTTTTAACAATTCACAGATCCCATTCCTTGTTTTTTTTTCTTCACAAACGTTTAACAAACTATTTAAAGAATGTTTGGTTGAAATCTTAATCTAGCTCCTTTAAAAGAAAAAAAAAATCCAAAAACATTGAAATGCATTGCTTACCCATACCAAAGATCTTCATCAGTGTCTTAGATTTTTTTCTCTCTCTTTTTAACGGGATAGATGATAGCAAAATCTTGTTTATCAAGCATTTTCCTGTTTCCGGTGCGTTTTTCTCTTCCATTTTCATGCCGGTACCAGCATTTCTCCCACCCCTGACCCACACTGTAGTAAATAAATCCGGACAGATAGTCGCGTGTTTACCAGATGCCATATATGTCGTCACCTGCATTTTCAAGAACTTGATGCTTAAGATAAAAACCCTTAAAAAAAGAATGACAAAAGAAGTAAATCACATTTTTTTCTTCTTTTATAACTTTATAAGAATTACAATTTAAAAGCGCACAAAAATTTTAAAACACTATTTATTCAAAGCATTTTGTGAAATGTTTTGTTAAATTGTGAAGATGTCATAATTTTGTGAATTAGTGAAATAGAGTTCTTGCTTTTGTGTTGTGAGAATCACTAAAACCTGTGATCAGTTTTTTTAGAAGAAAAAAAAAAATGTTTTCGAGAATTATAAAAACTAAAATCATGTTTTTCAATGAGTTTTGGAAAAAAAAAAAACTACATTATTTTTGCTAACTACATTATTATTATAAAACTGCAGTACGTTGTATAGTAAAACTACATTATTATACTACG
Organism: Parasteatoda tepidariorum; assembly: GCF_043381705.1. Lineage (NCBI taxonomy): Eukaryota > Metazoa > Arthropoda > Arachnida > Araneae > Theridiidae > Parasteatoda > Parasteatoda tepidariorum. The sequence continues at coordinate 7,391,789 of NC_092213.1, forward strand.
AAGAAACTACATTATTTTTGCAATTTACTACAACTACTTTGTTACAAATGTAGATCACTACTTCTACAACTATTTTTTTTTTTAAATGTAGTGACCAAAACTACTTAGTAATTTAGTAACAGGGGTCTGTTTAGAAGAAATTTGGGTCCGTTAACGGACCCTTCACAAAATATCTTTTCTTGAAAGCGGACCCTTCACAAAATATTTTAACTTAAAAACGGACCCTTCACAAAATGATTTTTCTTTTAATCGGACCCTTCACAAATTTGTTTATCTACATTATTATTTTGTTAATCGAATGAACCCTTTCCAGGGCAGAAAACAAGAAAGATGGATGTAAACGAATTAAGTTTTGTCTTCGGCAGACGATTCTTCCATTATTCGTCCGAAATGAATATTCTGCGTTCAGCAGTATAGGCTAAATACCAAATATTTGTATGTTGCATCTCTAATTTAGAAGCAGCAATTGTTGTTTATTTTTTAAAATGTAATTTTTCTAATTATAATTTTACAGTGTTGAGCATAATCTTGTATCTATTTACAATTTAAAAACTCCTTGAAAAAGTTTTTTGCCATAACCGGACGACCCTATTTGCACAAATTCATAAAAGCGGACCTTGGTTGAAAGAATGTGAGTAATTTTTTCACAATTTCACGAGAACCGGACCCTTCACGAAATGCACCCCTGTATATATATATAAACTATTGCGACATATCGTGAAGATAAGAAAATTTATAATTTTATCTTCACTAAAACATTTGCGGATAATTTAAGCTTTCTGGGGATTGCGCAATGGTTGAAAAAAAAATTTTTTTTTGCAATAACGGACCCTATTTGCACAAATTCATAAAAGCGGACCCTGGTTGAAAGAATGTGAGTAATTTTTTCACAATTTCGCGAAAAACGGACCTTTCACAAAATGTCTGGACAGACCCCTGAGTAACTACTTCACTACTTTAAGGAGACGAATTTTACTGGAGGAATTAATTTTCACCAATGTTCAAAATGGTTTCGACTAAGAAATTGGCTCACATTAAATGGAAGGGAATAATTAAAAAATATTTATTCATGTTTACACGAGCCAGTTTGTTATTCCAAAAGATATTTTTTTTTCTTTTCGTATTTGTTCATTTATGCCTTCCTCTACAGTTATTTTTTAACTGTTAATTGCTCTTTTGTTTCTTCTTAGAAATAAAGTGCATCGAAAATAGTTCCTTTCTTTAAAATAACACCCATGTTTCACGGTTATGCATTCGCATGTAGAAGTATGACCAAAATGATTAATTATCTATTTTTCATAAAGGCTAGTTTAAATATGATTTATACGTTATTTTGAACTCGTTACTTCTGTTAACGCTCAGCCACAGGGACATTTTCAATACATCTATGGACAGACCTGCGAAGATTAGCATCCATCAAATTCGTAAAATTAGTTGCGTTAGTACCGCGTTTATGTAACGCAGTATTCTGCAAAAATTTTTAAATTGTTCAGCCATGCTTACGGATAATAAGCTAAATTTTGGATCCAGAAATTTAAAAGTATGTTTAAGCGCGCTTTTGTATTTTAGATTTTAATATTAAATTTTTATTGTAAAATGAAACCAAAAAAAAATAATAATAATAACAATAACTTCAGCTTACACAAAAAATATTAATGAATTTAATTTACAGTTCAACGGAGAGCTAGCTGGTGAGAAATTACTGTCTTTTACAAGAGAATCAGCATTCACATGAATAAAACAAGATTCCTGGGCATCAAGATGAGTTGGGGTGGACATAATTTAGGCATTGTCGAAATTGAATATGTACCCAGATTCCTTACCACCTCTCTATAGCGCGTGGAAATGCATTTCACCATGATTTGCCCCTCTTGGCCACTGATTTTTCTTGTTCTTATCTTTTTTCCCTCTCTCTCGGCTACTGTGGTTTTTCTAGTTTTCTTTTTTTCCCTTCTCTCACCTTTATTTTTCCATTTTTCGTTTAATGTTTTATATCCCAAATCACTGTTTCTATTAATTCACGTCTGACAAGTCCTGAAAATGTGCGCCTGTTTTTGAAGCGCTTGAAACGTGTCGACTGTTATTTCCGGTTTGTATATTTTTGAAATGAATGAAGTTTTTAATCAAGTAGTAATTTGTTATCGCTTCGTTTTCTTGAGATTATTTATTTAATATAATGTAGATGTTAAAAAATTATTAAAGTTTAAATCTGGGGTTGTAGATAAAGTTTGGGCAGGAAAATTGACTTTGACAATGAACCTTTTTTCCTGTATTAAATATCCAATTCTTTTTATTGCAGATGAATCTACAGTATCGTAAGGATAGAGGAACAGAATATCGTCTCTGTAACTTCTAGTCTCTTCTCCAAAAAAGAAGCAAGGCGTTACAATTCGTTTGGACTGAAGAAATTTTCTGAAAGTTTCGACTGTTTCATAGAATGTATAGATTGTGTTCAGTTCCTTTTATATTGTATATAGATACAAAGTCTTATGATTTGTAAATTTGAGAATAAATAGAATTCTATCTTTGAATTAATGTATTATTCTTAATTTTTTAGTTTATTCTTTGTGTTTTGAAAAATGCATAATTTTGACTTTTTCATTCGAAAGATGTTCTGTTGGAATCAATATGAGCATCTTCGACACTTTTTGCTTTTAATGAAGTTTCTAAGCCCACAAGAGCTGCTCGTGACATTTGTGCTGTGTATGGGAAAGGCACTAAAGCCGATAAAGCCGCCTGTTATTGGTATGTCGAGGTAAAATTTTAGGAATTATATCCACAGAAACACATCTCGTTCAGTTGTGTCCAGTGATAAATGATTAAACCAACTTTTGTACTAAAGTTAGCATCAGACGTTATGAAACTGATAGGAAAGGGAAGAAAATTATACTATTGTACTTCAAACTTTTGTTTGAAAGAAAAGGCAGGCCAACCAAATATCAAGTTAAGAAAATACCATTGCGGTATAGGAATTAAGTATTAATCGGCGACTGCATATAGTTCCGTTTTATTTCATTATCAAAATACACAAATATGCTTTCAAAACAATATAAAGCCTTTAAAAGTTGAACACCTCACAGAAATTTAATTCATGCTATCTTTTACGATATACAATATCATAAAATTACTATAAGAAAAGGTGATACTTTCGTAGTCTTACTTGAATCCTAGACTTGGCGACAAATTTAAATAATGGAGAACATACATTCTTTTTAAAGAAACAACTATATGACGTTGCCGGAGATGGATTTGATTGGACCCCTAAAGATAGCGTTTCTTATACTGACATGCTCTTAACAAATCAAATGACAGAAAAAAAAATTTCACTTTTGCTTTCCTGTAGAAAAAATTCGACTGCAAGAAATAATATTTATCATTCTCTCATCAATTTATTTCAATACAAATAGTAAAACGCATATTTGTTAGGAATTTTAGACATAATTTTTGTTATTTTTTATTACTTGTTATTTGATTATTGTTAATAAGAAAGGAGCCTGTGCAAAATCATTTTAAGAGTTTATAATGTTGATATACGTTTNCTAGTCTCTTCTCCAAAAAAGAAGCAAGGCGTTACAATTCGTTTGGACTGAAGAAATTTTCTGAAAGTTTCGACTGTTTCATAGAATGTATAGATTGTGTTCAGTTCCTTTTATATTGTATATAGATACAAAGTCTTATGATTTGTAAATTTGAGAATAAATAGAATTCTATCTTTGAATTAATGTATTATTCGTAATTATTTAGTTTATTCTTTGTGTTTTGAACAATGCATAATTTGACTTTTTTATTCGAAAGATGTTCTGTTGGAATCAATATGAGCATCTTTGACACTTTTTGCTTTTAATGAAGTTTCTAAGCCCATAAGAGCTGGTCGTGACATTTGTGCTGTGTATGGGAAAGGCACTATAGCCGATAAAGCCGCTTGTTATTGGTATGTCGAGGTAAAATTTTAGGAATTATATTCACAGAAACACATCTCGTTCAGTTGGGTCCAGTGATAAATGATTAAACCAACTTTTGTGCAAAGATTAGCATCAGACGTTATGGAACTGATAGGAAAGGGAAGAAAATTATTAAACTTTTGTTTGAAAGAAAAGACGGGCCAACCAAATATCTATGCTCCGTTGCAAGTTAAGTAAATACCATTGCGGTATAGGATTTAAGTATTAATTGGAGACAGCTGCTCTTAACAAATCAAATGAGAGAAGAAAAACATTTCACTTTTGCTTTCCCGTAGAAAAAATTCGACTGCAAGAAATGATATTTTATCATTCTCTCATCAATTTCTTTAAATACAAATAGTAAAACGCATATTTGTTAGGATTTTTAGACATAATTTTTGTTATTTTCTATTACTTGTAATTTGATCACTGTGTAATAAGAAAGGAGCCTCTGCAAAATCATTTTAAGAGTTTATAATGTTGATATACGTTTCTTGACTTTCAACAAAGTATAATATTTTTTTACACATAACTCGAATCTTTTCTTTGAATATTCGTACCAAAAGCTCAACTTCAATACGCGTTAGAAAAATCAAATAATGTTTCTTTAAAAATTATGAATATATAAATCAAAAAAGATGACTAATTATTTATAAATTACTTAAATTGAGGAATGAATTTTTTTCCTCTTCGGCAACTGTTTTTTTCTTTCTTCATAAACTAAAAATAAATAAAATAAACTGAAGTTTCCGTTAAAATTAAACTATTAAAAACGTTCAGAATGGTTATCAGAAAAATATATTCCTTTGTTTTTGAATTAGGTTATTTTATTTTGATTAAAAATTTTCATAGATGCATTTATCTTTTCTTAATTATTCAATGTATACATTGAAATTGGAATTTTTTTAAAATTGCTTTATTTTGATGGCTCGTTTTTGAATAATTAAATAAAAATAAGATTGACTTAATTAAAAATTACAGTTTTCAAGAATAATATCTGGTTAAGAGTTCTAACACTCGGAATCCTAGGGTTTGGGAATTGTTGAGTTTGGATTGCTGCACTATTATTTCAAATAGCCTACTTTTGTTCTGATTATCGAAAAGCAATCTACTGCAATGAATATTAGTTTCGTTTTCCTATCCATGTAATGCAAATGCTGGTTAGTTCCATTAAAAAGTCCTACTCAACATCGAATTTTTCCCAATGCTTGATCCAGGTGTTCCCTTGTCTTCTGTATTGGCTTTAAAATTACAAGGGTACGGAGTCTTGAAATGGTGACTGATGCACGTTAAATCTGTCGAGTCTCAATGTTCCCATAACAAATCATACCTCTGAGGGTACTGATGTAGGAGTTTCCTTGTCTTCTGAATTGGGTTCAAAATTACAAGGCTACGGAGTTGAACATTAGTAGTCGTAAACCAAGAATTGGATTGACTGTTCAACGACGGTTATAAAATTAATATTAGCATATGCTCAATGGTAGACGGATCATTGGTTAGAGTCCTTTTGCTGTTGGGCTAACCGTAGGGGTTTTTCGTGGTTTTCCTGTTCATGTAATGCAAATGCGGGTTAGTCCACGAAAGCAAATTTCTCCTAATACTTAATCCTGAAGCTCCCTTGTCTTCTGAATTGGGTTCAAAATAATAAGGCTAAGAGCTGAAAATTTGGGCGGCTGTTCAATGACGATTATAAATATTACTTAATTTGTTATTTATGAGTATAACTGTGTTTATTGGATTGATAGTTGTGATGTGTTCTTGAATATTATTAAAAAATGTAAAAAATTTAGATCAAGCTCTTTTTTCCTTTTTTGAGATTTTAAAACTACTAGTTGGTATTTGAAGCTAAATATTGTGTAACTTTCAAAGGTATATATATGTAAAAATAGACGCTAGCTGGAAATGTTAAATATTTTAGCACATAAAATTTAAAGTAACTTTGCAAGCATATTTCAGAGCAGAAAAAAAGCAATCACTTCTGCTTTATACGCCATTGACATTAATCCGCAAACAATTACTCGCAATGAAAATTTTAAGTCGAAAAAACTGTAATGTAATGGTATTGTAATTTTAAATAGCAAAATTTGAAAATAGAACTTTTTATTTATNACGGTAGCTGGAAATTTTAAATATTTTAGCACATTAAATTTAAAGTAAGTTTGCAAGCATATTTCACAGCAGAAAAAAAAAAAGCTATCACTTCTGCTTTATGCGCCATTGACATTAATCCGCAAACAATTTCTCGCAATGAAAATTTTAAGTATGGTCGAAAAAACTGTAATGTAATGGTATTGTAATTTTAAATAGCAAAATTTGAAAATAGAACTTCTTATTTATTTATTTGAAAGTTATTAAACAGTAATATTTTTGCATCTAAATTTTTCTTGTGAAAAAATGATCTTTGCTAAAACGGTTTTTATAATTTGAAATAACAACTTAGAAAATGGGATACACTTTTAATGTCTTAAAATATCTTTTGAGTTTTAAAGTACATCATTAGATGGCAGCACTGAAGCATAGCTTATTTATATAAATAGTGCTATTTTTTACGAAAACAAGAGAGCCAATTTATTTGAATAAATAGCGATCTTCTGCTACTGTTTTGATTAAATAATTCAGCATGCATTGAATATAAGTAACTTTTTAACTAAATAATATATGATGGTAAAAAATTTAGTTACTCTGTTTTTCATATAATGATATGTATCATTACATTACAACGTAATAGACGATTCTAGAATAAGGTGAAATTGATAGCCCGTTTTAATTATTTTAATTGAAGAAACAAATAGCTGCATAATAATGTATTAAATTCAAAAACAAAATTTCAAATTTCTGTCATTAAAACTATCTATAGTAAAAAGATAAATAATGAAAATAATTTCTAATATTTTAATTTCAAAATTTAGTCATTACTATTATTTAGTTAATAGATGACTGATAAAATCAAAACTTCACTTTTCTTTGTTTAATATTTAGCCGTGATTATCTTTCTAGGGATATGTATATGGTATTAAATTTAAAAACGAAACTCGAAATTTCTGTGTTTAAATTTATCAATGCTAAAAAAATAAATGATAAAAGTGATATATAATATTTTAGTTTAAAAAAAAAATTTAGTCACTGCTATTATTTAATAAATAAATGACTGATAAAATTGAAACTTTTTTAATATTTAGTTGTGATTATATGACCAGGAATATATATACAGTATTAAATTTAAAAATGAAAAAAGAAATTCCAAATTTCTGCATTTAAATTTATTAATACTAAAAAAATAAATAATGAAAAAAATATATAATATTTTAATTTCAAAATTTAGTCATCACTGCAATTAATGAGTTAATAAATGACTGATAAAATCGAAACTTTATTTTTCGTTTTTTTATATTTAGCCGTGATATTATTTAAGGGATATATTCCTAATAGGATTAATGGAGGTATATATAGGATATAGGGATTTTTAAAAGACTTTGAAAAGTGTAACTTTTGAAAGCCGAGGTACAATAATTTTATGCCTAAACTTTTAGCGTAATAACATACATTGTGTATACATAATACACGCAATAATTGTGCTTATTTTTAATTTTTTCTCCTTTCGAATTTAATCTCATTATTCCCCATTTCGAGGTGTTTGTAGCGCTATTATTGACCGCCACTGCGAATGAAGAATTATTGGATGAAATTTTTCGAATTCAATTTCAGTTATCAATTTTTACTAGAAGGAAAACAATTGTTTTGTTTTTTGATCAGATATTAACAGTTAATCCACACAGTGGATGAGCGGGCTTTTGCTGTAAATAACATTTTGCAATTAAGATGATAACTCGGGTGATTTAGGAAATTCCCGGATTAAGTATTGGGGCGAATTAACTTTCGTTGAGTATTTTTTGAGTGAAATTGGTCCTCATTTTCATTACAATGGGGGAGGGGGGAGGAAAAGTAAGCAAAAAAAGTAAATTAATGTTTTTCGAATTCGTAAACTCACCTCTTATATTGATACATTATAATTAACTCCTTTGTCATCGTATGGCCGTCAGGCATGTAGTTTGGTTTTGGTCAACTTAGTGGAACAACAAGAACGAAAAAAAAAATAATAATAATAATAATTATAATAATAAAAGGGAAGCGTGTGTACAGACTAACGACTTTAACTGGTAAACTGCCCTTACAAAATGTTAAGAAAAATTGTTATGAAATGATGAGGTACATTTGAGGTTTATATGAAATTGTCCTCGAAAACAACCTTCCAAGATCTATAATCAATGTGTACGGAGATATTTTATTCACACGTGAGGTTGATAGAAGTCTACCCTAAAGCAACCAGTTTAGAGAGTTTGTTTTTGTTATTACTCATGCCAATTAACAAATCTAATATGGGAACCCAAGCGAAGTTTTAAGGCAGAGGGTGCGTTTCTTGTTTTTCAGTGGCGCCTCTATGACCGAGAATACGTCTTTAGTCACACACACGTCATAGCCCGTTTTATAGGGAGAACCCATTCATACTCCACTGATTTATCCACAGATCGTAATTTTGACCTGCACCAGAGTGCGATCGATCTCCAAATCACTATGTCCAGAAGTTTGATTTATTGCGGGAACTTGGAGGACTTAGTTACCCCGACAGATTTAACGCGCATCAGTCATCATTTAATACACGGGGATTTTTCTGCCGGCGGGATTCGAACACATGATCGCACGTCCTACCAACCGGAGTTTCCTGGCCCGTGCGCTATTTTTTCCTCACTTCAAGCAACTAAATATTTTTGAGGTGTGAATAATTTCACCTAATTTCAACAAAAAGTATTGTTGAGCTATAAACGAGGTGTAAATGAGGTTGAAACTGATGATTATTGAGGAGGTTATTTTTGGTGCAAAACATAATCTCATTTTCTATCACGGGTATATTCTTTTACACCAGCCAACCTCAAAAACACTTCATTTTATTATATTATTATTTTTTTGTAATAGAATATATGACAATACTTTTTGACGTAATAAAATATTTCACGATATCAAAATGTATTTATGACTTATTACAACATTATGACGCATGCATGAGTAACGTTGGCACAAGACATAGTCGTGTCCAACGATATTTTGCCATGCAGACTATTTTTTTTTAATGCCGAAACCATAAAGATCGAATGATCACCTTGAAACTTTCCATTCTACAAAGGAATCAAAGGTGCAAAAAGTGGAACGGTTCTAAATGAGGCGGCAGGCGATCGCATGACTGCTTTAAAGATGGCCACACCAGAGCGCGTTGTAATGCATACCACGGATTCACGATTTCGAGGCATCAACCATGGACCGTGGTTTGTCGGTACAGGTGACCTTCATGCAGACTTTTAAAGATAAGAGGATGTATTTTTAATTTGTCGGTTTTTGTAAGGCTTTTGTTGAAGAGAGCCCCGTTGTATCCTGTAGTCTGCATTTCAATGGTTAATGGATCAGAACGGTGTGACCGTTTCCACTAAAGAACGGTGATTGATGTTTTGTTTTTTAATAATAAAAAAGTGAATGATTGCTGCTTGAAAGCTTTAAATATCACCTTTGTTCCAAGTGAAACATTCGGACGATTTTTTATTTCATTCTGAGAATAACGTGATTTAAATAATTTGCATCTTTAGAGAAAGCTAGATGAACCCTTCATGGTAAATTCTGTTCCGCATTTAAAAATTTAAGTATAAAAATGTGAGATCAGATTTACCAAGTTTAAGTCATAAGTTTCAATCGGTGAATCAAAGTACAAACTAATTATTGGAGGAAAAAAAAACGATTTTGATTTTCACAAAATTATGGCTTTTCTCCATATTCAACGCCATTTTCAAAATAAGCATAAACAGCGCTGGCTTTAGATAGGCTAACATGATAACGTTCGCATAACATCTCTTATGGCGACTAAACAGTAATTTTGATATATGTATATACAATACCACAATATGTATATACAGTAACAAGTGACCTATTTATTGAATTTATGACTATCAATGTTCAACTCCGTAGCCTTATGATTTTGAATCCAACCCAGAAGACTTGAGAACTCATGGATCAAGCATTGGGACAAACTAGCTTACGTAAAGGAGTTTCTGATGCAACTAATCCGCATTTGCGTTACATGGAGAGGAAAACCTAGCTCGTGGCAAGGGAATTCTAACCAATGATCCGTCTGCTCCTGCTGGGATTCGAACTAGGATCCTCTCGTTGGGAGGCGAGAGCTACATCCTCTGAGTCACCGCGACTCAAAGTACCTAATTTGGGTTGAAATGGTGGGTTACCAAATTGTAGCAACTTGGATAATGACACGTTGACCTCACTTCAGTTACTATTACTGGAAGCCACTTTGTCTTTTAATTTTTATAAATTTTATTTCGGTTCATTCTCTAGATCATTAGTGGACCCTATTTTTACCGACAGAGGGCACTGGTAAAAAATGTTGTTTATAGAAAAATGCGCAATATAAGATAATTATATGGAGCGGCGTATGGGGGTTTTCAAAATCTTGACTACCCCTGCTCTAAATTTTAATATTGTATTTAGTGAGTGTAGCCTTGTTAGTGGAGATGTGTAGCTTGTTGATTTGTAGAGGTCTGTTTCAATGATTGAAACACTTGTTTTTAGTTTATATAAAAAATTTTAAGGAATGGAAAACATGCTTCTAATATATACCGCGCCTATATATTATATAATATATATAATATATAGGACGCCATACCGCGGAAGAAAGTTTTCGTCTCAAATTCTGTTTATCCTTCTATTAAATGGTGGTATATAAGATAAAGAAAAAGTAAGTTCTGGCAAACCTAGAGTAAATCATGAAGTTTCAGTATTATAATAAGTAAGTAAAGTATAAGTAAGTAAAATATAAGTAAGTATAATAATAAGTAAGTATAATAATAAGTAAGTAAGTATATAGTAAGTAAAATATCAAAATGCAAACAAATTATTAGATTAGAACATCTACTTTGCTTAATCCTAAGATATCATCTTATCATTTATTTTCATTTGCATAGAAGAGAATTTGAAGAAGAAAGAGAATTTTGGAGGAAGATTTTCTTCGGCGTTATGGCATCCTCTCACGTTTTGATTAAAAATGGCGAAAGTATATGTTACTGTTAACCCATAGCATGCTCTCATATCACTTAAAAATCTTCATTAAATTCTATTTCAATAAAAAGTTATAAATAAAAAATGAAACATGCAACAATACATACAATAATTAAACATAACAATAATTAAACATATAACAAACATATAATTGAACAATAAACAATACAAAATTGAACATTTTATACTAATGAAGAGGGGAGTGGGAGACAAATTAACAAATACAATATAACAAATGGCGATTAAAAAACTATCGTCCAGTCGCCACCCTATAATATAAAAAATAAAAAAAGTAGTTTGAAATTTTTTTTGCATTCATATTTAAAAATCTATCGATAATTTACATTGTAAATTAAAGAAATTTCAATGATGAATAATTGTTTCTCTTACATCTAAATAGGTGCAAATTTGATGAGTTATTGTTAGGAAGTAAGCCGTGTTTGTGTGTCCGGCTTTTCATCCTGTATTTTATTACCATAAATTATTAAAATATAATATTTTTCACTTATCTTGACCAAATTTTATATAATTATTTAACCAAAATAATGAGAAAAAGTATGAAAAACATGTATAATAAAAATTCAACGTCAAAGGGTTAATAAATATTTATTTATTGTGGATATTTTATATTGTTCTAAAAATCTCCTTAACTCAAGTATTTTTTTATTTCATCTAGTTCTTTTTTTTTTTTTTAAAAAAAGAGGATTAAACCTTGCAGTGTTTATTAAATTTTGTGAAATGTTTCAAAAGCAATATCACATAATATTATATCAATAGCTCTTTTAATCGTTTAAAATTTTCAATTGCTTAGAAAGTGACCTCTTGTTTTTAAAAATAGCTACTGTTAAAAATGCTACTATTGGCCACTGACTTAGTAGCAAAACTTCTTAGTGTTGCCCAATATAGCTTAGTCAAAGGTAGCAATGAAAAGTTCAATCATGTCTATGGAATTAATTACGTGAATTAAAAAATTAGATATGTAGACATTTCTTTTGATTTACAAAATCAATCATTGGTAAATTTTTGAACATAAATGAAGGATCATGGGTTAGAGCACTTCATTTATCTACATCAGTAGCGCAATTAATAGAAAAAATATTCAGGGTGGTTTTTATTTTTATTTTGCTTATTGTAGACATGTTTTGTGCAGAACGGTTAGTGCAACATATTATAAGGCTTACAAGTACATGGTTTTACATTGCAGTGTTTACATATTATGTTAAAGCTATTTTATAATTTGCATAATACATTAAAGCACTTTTACGTAGCACCCCGTCGGCTTGATAGTTAGTACAGAACACCTATAAGACTCCCAAGTACTATGTTGTACATTACAATACTTTCCAAATGGTAACTATCCCTCATATTTTGTTGGTCAAGAACCAGATATTTCCAGGGGGGGGGGAGGATATATTTATTCAGAGATAGTCCATTTTTGAGACCGATTCCGTAATTTAATTAGAAGTTAGCACTAATTAATAAGCATATTTGTGGTCAACTTTTTAAGCCAGTAAGATTGGCACTTAGAACGTAAAAATCAGATCATTAAAATAAAAGATACTCACTGTGATCTTTACATTTTTATTTTTGCTATCTGTACTCATGTTTTGTAAAGAACAGTTAGTACAAAAAATTATAAGGCTAACAAGTACACGGTGTAGATTACAGTACTTACATAATACATTAAAGCTATTTTAGATCAATGAAATTTGCACTTCCAAACAAGTTCTTTTTAAAATATTTTTTTTTAAATTGAACCGTAATTCATTCTAATTTTTGATACACAAATTATGAAAATATCGTGCATTTATAAAACTTTTATTTTTACTTCCCAACGAGCTTTTTAAATTAAAATAAAATTACCAAATTTATTAATAAAAAAACATGCATCCCTACTAAAAAATTTCGAACAATTATAGCAATTCGTTTTAGTTTTTATTAAAAACATTTAAACTTATTTCTGCTTGTTTTATTCATTTTTGGCTACAAACATACATTACACCAAAAACAAATTTATAACTAGACTAGATACAGCTCCGTGACCGAAATTAATAATCGGGAGTAAAAACTGAGTTAAAATTGTTCTTTTTTCCTCTCCTTTTATAAAGTGAAGCCTTTTATTGTTGAATCAGTTCGCAATTGTCTGTATTTATTTTATCTATGAAGTTGGGGTTCCGCCTTAAGAAGGTTCATCATTTAGGGTGCCATTGTCGAAAAAAATTGAGACCCGCTGTCATAATGTATCATAATTCATGTGCGATTAATCGATACAGCGAGACACTCGAAATTGAGATGCGTCAATCAAAACGGAAACCAACATCCCGGGATGCGGGTGTTGCAATCGCTTTAGTTCCCATGCATCGGCAATGACGCGAAAATGTTTCGATTTGTTCCATGTTGCAATCTAAAAGGAAGGAAATCGAACATTTATTTTGTTCACACCTGGGAATTACCAGAGAATAACCGCCCCCACCGCTTCATATCCGTTCTATAACAACTCTCTTCCGAACATCCAAGACACGCTTCGATAACTCAACTGAAACCAGAGCAATCAATGAAGATAACACCGAGACGAAACTCATCTACCCCCACTCATCAGTAAAGTTTTGGTTAATTTGTCTGGACCGTTTTGAAACGGGAAATCATTTTTTTCCTTCTCATAAAAACTCAGAAATGCATTAGAGATAGACCTGAAAATATCAACTCGCCACTTGGCGATTAAACAAAAAAAGGGGGCAACTTAAAAAAACGACCCATTACTTTTTCCTTCTTTTTTTTTGAAAATTTTTTTAATCATGAAAGTTCCACAATCCAGAAAGATTCTGGAAAACAGAATTTTTATTAAAATGTCATACATCTCGAGAATGTCGACTTTCACCGGTGAATGTCAACAATCACATAGTCGCTTTGGTGAATGTCCGAAATATTTGTTGCATCCGATTTGATATTAATTTATTCATTGATATTATTATAATTATTCGATATCTGCTGAGGATAGATTAGGAGAAACATCAGTGTTCGGAGTACCGGTTAAATGCATACTGGGCAGTGGCACTGATGTAGGACATACCGGGCAAATGCATGCCGGGCAGTGGCACTTAACTAGACCTAGAACATATTTCGGACGTTTACCAAAGCGACTATGTGATTGTCCACATTCACCACTCATTTCGGCCATTCACAGTAACATTAACATATACATAATGTATTTTGCCTGCCCAAATATTTTTAAATAAAGCTCTTTAAAGTCAGCATGCTCAACTAAATATTGTCATACATTATTTTTATTGTTGAATTAAATTTTTATAGCTGTGTAATTTTTCTAATATGCACTTTTTTTTAAAAATAAAAACTACATAATTTAACCCAAGCAAAAAAAGTTTGCGAAAAGTGTCTATTAAATGAAAAGGGCATCGGTCACAGACTCATTAGGTTTGAGGAAAGAGCAGTTACTAAGTAGTTAAAGTCTTCAGGCCACTAACTGAAAATTTAAATAGCAGGTCTAGTGAGAGATGTCAGTGTTTTCTCGCGAAATGATCATTAAAAAATAGTTGAATAAAGTAGAACAATGAAAGAGCACAAATTAATGTAGTTAGCATAGACAGACTATCATTTTAGTACCATTACAAGTATTTAATAAATTCAGCACTTTTACGCAGCACCCCGTAGGCTTGTTAATACCGAACATCAATAAAGGCTTTCAACTACGAGGTTGAACTTAACAATATTTCCAGATGGTAACGATCTCTCATATTTTGTAGGTCAAAGAACCAGATTTCACGGGGAGAAAATGATATATTTATTCAGAGATTGGCCGTTTTTGTGCCTGATTCCATAATTTAATTAGAAGTTAGCACTGATTAATTAGCATATTTGACGTCAACTTTTTAAGCCATTTAGATTGGCACTTAGTAAGTAAAAATCCAACCCTAAGAATAAAAGATATTCTCGGTTATTTTCTTTTTTTTTTCTCTCTAAACACATTTTTGTGCAGCACGGTTAGTACAAATCATTATATGCACAGTTGTACAGTGCGCGAAAAAAAAAAAAAAAAACCGGACTAACCAGAATAACTTTTGAATCTAATCTCAATGATTTGAAGGAGGGCGACCTCAAATATGCAAATTAATAAGTGCAGATGATATTTCAAGCTACCAAATTTAACACAAAAACGTACTTTCTCTAAATAAACATACTTGTTTTTTTTTGTTTTTGTTTTTTTTTTTTCGTTGTGAGATTCGGATTGATTTCTGACCCTCAAAGTATAGGTGGTAGCCGCAATTTGGAAAAGATTGTCCCAATCGAGAGAGCTCCAAAAATTAGACCCCAAAGGAGCTCCAAAATTTTTTGACTAATTTTACTTTTTGAATATTTCGCTATATCTCTAAGACTTTTAAATCGAATTAAAATATTTTTACACACAATTATAAAATTCATTTATCCAAACACAATTCCACGCAAAAAATAACTTTTAGTAAATCTTTATTATTTTTTATCGTTTTATTTAATAATAGTCAAACAATTTTGGATTCTAAGGTATAAAACTTTTTACATCATTTTAAAAAAAAATTATTTTACACGCCAAAATGCAAAATTTGAGCAAAATCGGTAGAATGTTTCGGGAGAAATTAAATTTCTAATAAGCCAAAAATTTAAAATTCACTTTCTTAAGAGCTATTCAACTGCTTTCACTCAAATTTTGTATTTTGTCATTTAAAATTACTTGTTTTAAAATGATGTAAAAATTGCATACCTCATAGTTCAAATTATTCGACTGTTATTAAATAAAACAATAAAAAATAATAAATATTTACGAAAAGTTACATTTTGTTAGGAATTATCTTTGGATTAACGGGTTTCATAATTGTGTGCAAAATTTTTTCAATTCGTTTATAAAGCTATGGATATATGAGGAAATACGCAAAAAATAAAATTAACATTAAGGGGTGCAAACTTTAGACCATTCTTCTGACTAAACTATAAGGACCCTGTTTCCCAGATTGCAGTTACTCCCTATATGTTGGGTGCCAGAAATCTGAATCCGCAAAAAAAAGTATGTTTATTCCGAGAAAGTACGCTTTTGTGTATGATTTCGTAACTTAAAATGTCGTCTGCACTAATTAGCATATTTGGTGTCACCCCCTCGAGCCATAAGGATTGAGTCCTAATACGTGAAGATAAGATCATAACATCAAAATTTATTCACTGTGGTCCGTTTTTTATTTTGCACCTTACACATTACAGAGTTTACATTACTTAATACATTAAAGCCATTTTGGATTAATAAAATTTGCACTCAACAATTTTATGTGTTGTTATATTTTTATTTTGTCTATGTTTTTTTCTTTTTCATTTAATTTTGTTCTATGATAAATTCTGTTGTTGTTTCTAATGTCACTTGATAAACACCAGCAAGCCTGCTTGGTGAGACCAAGCGAATTTAAGGCAGAGGGTGAGTTTCCTGTTTTCCAGTGGCGCTATATATGGCCAAGAACGCGATTTGAGGCACACACACACGTCATGGCCCGTTTTAAAGGACGGTCCCCTGCATGCATCCATTTACTCATCAACAGATCTTAATTTTGATCTGAACCAGAGAACGATCTATCTCCCATGCAGTACCCCCAGAGGTATTGATTTTTTATAGGATTTTGTGACACGATAGATTTAACGCACACCAGTTATCATTGACAACACAAGGAATCTTCGGCCGGCGGAATTCGAATTTGGAAAAGAAAGTCTGTGTTTATAATTTATCGAAAAATATTGTGTATTAACTATTAGAAAGTCTTGTTCAGAATTTAAAACTCGGGTTTATCCAAAAATAATTCCATGCAAAAAATAACTTATAGTAAATATTTATTTATTTTCATTTAAAAATGTGGATAAGTTTTTGAATAGTAAGGTGTACAATTTTCGTTCATTTTAAAGAATGTGATTTTACATGGCAAAATACAAAATCCGAGAGAAATCGGTCGAATAGTACCTGAGAAATCAAATTTTGAAAACAAGACTTTTTAAAAAACTGAGAACTATAAAAAAAAAAATTTTCGTACGCATACAAGTGTGAATGCGAGTTTACCTTCGTGAAAAATATTTAAATCCCCCCCCCTTTATTGTGATCACTAACTTCTAATGTATATTTGCACGCGTTTTAATTTTCCCATCAGAACTCATCTATTTATGGTTTAGAATCAGAACCTGGGGTTCAGTTTTTGAGGGAAATGAAATTGGAGCACTCAGCCATAACCATTTTCAAAATTTCATACAAAAGAAAAATGATAATTTTTTATCTTTTTCGTGTTTTTTACTTTGGTGAATTTAAATCGATGATGATTCATAAAAATTTTCTTTATTTGTCTGAAATATCGAGGGGGACTTTTAGAAATTTCTAATTATTGAGGAGGACATATAACAATGGCCGCCCCCCCCCCTCTAACGACGCACAATGCAAGAAATCTTCACTTTTAATCACAATATGGAAAACAATAACGAAATGCAGACGATAAAAATTTATTTCTTGTCTATTTGTTACGTAATTTCCTATCGCAATTCGTATGGTGGTCAGCTGGAAATACAAACATTTAAAACTTTTTTTTTTCAATACATATATATAAATAAATAGAGTTACCAGTTCAGAAGCACAATTCTAAAACGCTGCACCCTGCAATTTGAGCACTTCTTAATGATGCATAATAGTTACGTTAAATGGAGAAGTTGTCAAAATGTATCGTTTGCAATAAGCTACTTCCTGTGATTGTAAAATGGTATAATAGAAGCTGAATGACAAAACAATTCGTTGAGTTAATCATTTTAATCTTCGGAGGGATTGCGCAAAAAATGATAAGCCACATTTTCAGATTGACCAGCCTCAGGAGAGCGTTTTCTTTTTTAACGATATTTAAGCAGATAGGTAATAAGATGTGTCTGTGTATTCTGCTTTTAAATTGAATAAATTTCAGAGACTTAAAAAATCTCTATTTGAAAAAAAAATCTAAATTATGAATCTTGTTCCCAGTATCAATAATATTATAAAAAAATAAATAAATAAATAAATAAATAAAAAAATTAAAAAAAAAAAACATCAGTTATAATTATATTATTTATGTAAATATAGTACAAGCATAGAAATTGAAAGATTTTTGTTCATTAAAGTAATTAATTATACTTCAAACAAAAATATTTGACGAAAAAAAAATGCAGAAGTATGTACATTATATATTGAAAATACTGTTTAAAAAAATATTAATAAGAGACCCAAACCCATGCTCCCTAGGCTACAGCCCTGTTGCCTAGTTGAGTAAATATGAATCATTAGTTTTTTTTTTCTCTTAATCGCGATGATTAATAACATATTCAAAGAACATATTCCATCTTCATATTCCTTCATTCCACACCTTTCTGGATTTGATTAAATGATGACTTCTACGACAAGGAGTTTTGATGCTGCCATCTAGCGGTCAGTTATACAATGAATTAGAAATTGAGGAATGCTGATTTTCATATGAATTTTTTAATCTAGCGTAGAACATTTTCAAACTATAAAAAACTATTATTTATCTCTTGAATTATAATTTGTCTCTAGCTTTGTGTTTCTTTTATCTACTTATTTTTAGCTTATTCAAGAAAGTGGTTTTCGAAAAATGTTATTTTCAAAATGATACAACTGAGACTCTAACGAAATGAACGAAAGAAAATATCAATTAAAATAATTTCTTTACCCTCGGACACATGCTTTAACATCAACATATGACAACAATATCTCATTTTTCTTGGAAGCTTTTAACGAAAACTCGAAATTAATAAAAAAAATGCATGATTTGGAACTAAAATCATCTCATTAAATTTCAGTGTAATTCAGAGTATCAAATTTCGGCACTTCTAATTATTTATTTTTTAAGCAATTCCATTTTGCCAGAAAACAAATATTTAAAAAAAAATATTTGCGGGCAAACACATAATACGATGAAAATGTTAGTATTAGCTTCTTTCATTGTTCTTTATTTTTTTTATTTTTTACTTTTTGTGTTTGTACCAGGATAGTTTTCCTTCTTCAAAATGGAATGATATTTCAAAATTCGTAAAAAAGTTAAAAGTAAAAGTTAAAAGTAAAAAAGTTAAATTTAAAAAAAAGTTCCCTCTCTGAAATTTTTGTTATTTTTGGCGAAATGAAATTTTTCTTTTTATGAGCGAGGAATTATTTAGCTGTACAAAATGTACAAGCAAGAAACTTGTTCAAATAAATGTTTATTATTAGATCATAAATTAGAAATTCAAATGCTGTTGGTGGGTTTTAGACTTTTGTTTTTGTACAAAAGTCACATGGCAACAAAAACTTAATCACTTTTTAATGAAGCGAAATAAAAAGATGTTGTAAACTAAGTCTGTCGAAAAAATATAAGGGGCAAAATAAAAGAAGTTCTCCCCAAGTTGCCTACGAGATTTTAAACATTTACCAGAAGAAAGTAAGTTATTAAAATATGGATGGTATAGCCTGTTATCCAAAGATGAGTCTAAAATCAGAGTTTAACCAGGGGCCTCCAATTTATTTATTTACTTTTTTTTGATCATCAACTACCAATAATTTTAGAATTTTATTATCTCCTCTACAAAAAATGATTAAAAAAAATTACCAGTTTCTTAAATGATTAATTTTAATTTGACAAAATCCAATTTTTGCATAAATCAATGAGAAAGATGTGTTTGATAAAGCATGACTAAATTAGCAATGTGCAGTTCAAAAATTGTTAATGGGACACTTGCAAGTGATGTTGTGTTATCTCGATCCTGTTAAAACGTGACTGTTGAAACGTGGCATTTGTTTATGTTATCATCTATTCTTTCCATTCTATTTCGAGTAAGCCAAGCCCTTCAAACATTAATTTTCATAAGTAGAGCATTCTAAATTCTTTCGCAAAGATTCTTTTTCAAAGATTTCCATTCTTTCACTATTTATTTACACAGAGGCTCAACACAAAGATAGGGGCGAAGCCATGCGAAACATAAACAAACTAATTATACATCGAAGTTGCCAGGTGAACAAAACAAAAATATATCACAGTTGCAATAAAATACATAAACAAATCATAGTTCTAGGTTAAGTGAAACAAGTAGACGAGAGAGAATTACATTTCAACTACTTCGATGTGCGACACGGCTCTGTAGTTAATTAATTTCAAGTTAATTAACGTTCTAATTCATGTAGAGAACACGCCATTTTACTGAAAATGATTCGATGTACGACACGGCTCTGTAGTTAATTAATTTCAAGTTAATTAACGTTCTAATTCATGTAGAGAACACGCCATTTTACTGAAAATGATTCGATGAACGACACGGCTCTGTAGTTAATTAATTTCAAGTTAATTAACGTTCTAATTCATGTAGAGAACACGCCATTTTACTGAAAATGATTCGATGAACGACACGGCTCTGTAGTTAATTAATTTCAAGTTAATTAACGTTCTAATTCATGTAGAGAACACGCCATTTTACTGAAAATGATTCGATTTTACTGAAATACAGAGCCGTATTCCTTAAGAATACGGCTCTGTATTTAATTAATTTCAAGTTAATTAACACTCTAACTTATGTAGATAAAATTAGCTTAACTTTAATGCGCCATTTTGCTGATAAAGATTAGCTTGCGCTGACGTCATAGGTCACATGTGTGCGTATGGGAGGTCTTCTTCTTTTTGAAGAGCAAGTACCCGATTCCTCTCTTCAAGCGCTTATGAGCGCCATTTTCAATTTACAGGGGTTGGACAAAATGATGGAAACACCTTCCTACTAACACATTTTTTGAAATTTCTGAAAATTTCTTAAGGAATCCGTTTGTAAATTTAGAAGTGTTTAGATCGTGAGATTTCTCATTGAAGTTTAAAGGGTTTTGAGGTTGAGGAATCTTCAATAAATTACAAACGAAAAAAAAAATGTTTTTGAACACCCTATGGCAAAAAATGTAGTAATAAATATGCAACTTAAAACTAATTGTGGCGATTTGTGAAAAAAACCCTTTAAATTTTGAGCATCATTTTAAAGGAGAGAAAACTACTTTAAAAAATCGCTTGAAACTTTTTAAATTTTTGAGATATTCAAATCGGATATTTTTTATCAGTTGCCAAATACGATTCACAACAAAATGAAAAAAAAAAAAGTTTTTAACTTCTTTCCGCTCCTCCTCCTATAATTACTCCTTTCTTGCGCAGTTTTCAAAAAAAAAAATTTTTTTTTTTTTTCTTTTTAAATTTTGAAGCAATAAATTTCTCCAAAAGTTTTGTTAAATTTCATTGAACATTTTCAAAGTTATAGCAAAAAAAAAAAAAAAAAAAAAAAAAAAAAAAAAAAAAAAAAAAAAAAAANAAAGAAAATCTTTTTGTATAAAAATTGTCCATATTTCCATAAATATTTAAGCTAGGTTTACGAAATTTTGTGCAATTATTGTATATGATTACCAAAATAATAGTTGAAGTTACAAATTAACTACTACATTTTTTGGCATGGGATGTTTAAAAACATTTTCTTTCGTTTGTAATTTATTAACGGTCAAAAAGTTTGAACTTCATTTATATGTATAAGAAATCGCTCGATATAAACATTTCTAAATTTATGCACTGTTTCTGTACCTATTTTTTTGAGAAATATCAAAAAATGTGTTAGTAACGAAGCGTTTCCATCATATTATTCAACCCCTGTATTTCTCTATTTTGTTAAAATGGAATTAACTTATTGAAGTCATATTAATTCATTATTAATAACTTAATTCATTATTATTCATTAATTAATTATTAAAATTAAATTAAGCCATGCATGAGCTTGGGAATGGGATTAAAAAGGGAAATGCCGCATTTTGCAAAGTTTAGGATATTTCTGCGCAGTGGTCGGGAAACTACATTATTTTTGTAGTTTACTATAACTTCAAGTACTTTGTTTCAAATGTAGTTAACTGCAAATACAACTACTTTTTTTTTAAAATGTAGTGACTACCAACTACTTTCGAAATGTAGTGACTACCTCACTACTTTCAGGAACTGAACTTTGCGGTAGAAATTAATTTACACATTATGCTCAAAATGGTTTTGAATAAAAAAATGGTCTTATATTAAACATGAAGAATTATTTAGAAATATTTATTCATATTTACATGAGTCAGTTTGTTATTCTAAAACATTTTTTTTTTTTACCAAATTTGCTCATTTAAATCAATTTTTACTCCCTTCTCGATAACGAATATTTAATTTTTTTTTAAAAATGTGGAAGTTATGAAATGCTTGCAATTTTGTGAAGTGTTTATTGTGTTTTAATTATTAAGCCTCTTCAACGATTCAAATTACTTCACATTTATATCATATTATTAAGTCATACAATTTGTATTCTTTAGGTTAATTTGTTTCTTTAATTACAAATGACTATTTTTTCAAATTCAGGTCATCATTATTTTTTTTACAATTAGCATATTAAAAAATGTTCTCACATAAGTTACAATCGTTGTTTATTTTAAAAACAAAGTCCTCTAAGTTTCTGCGGAAAATATTTGATGTTCAAGGGAAAAAAAAAGTAATAGTGAATGAAAAGTTACTGCGAATGATTGAAATAGGTGGTTGTTGACTTCCACCGGTGAATGTCGACAATCACCTAGTCGCTTTGGTAAATGCCCGAAATATATACTAGGTCTGGTTAAGTGCCACTGCCCTACATAAATGTTTTTTTTTTAGGTCTAGTGCCACTGCTCAATTTGCATAGAACCAGTTCTCCGAAAGCTGATGTTTCTCCTAATCTATCATCAGCATATATTAAAATATCGATTAAATCCAATAATATCAACGAATAAATTAATATCAAATCGGATATAACAATATTTCGGACATTCATCAAATTCTACTATATGATTGTTAAAGCTTTGTCGTGAACATTTTTAAAAATCAGCATAATATACTTGTTGCACTGTATAAACGTTCAAAATGTTGTAAGAATTGCAGCAGAATGTTATACCTGCTTCTTCGTTATTTTTTAAATTTTTTCCTCGGTATTGCACGCAAGTTACCACAAAAACTGTTTTCCCGTTTATAATATGCTTTTGAATGCACAAGTTTCCAGCAGGCGATCAACACAATCATTATGCAAGATTATTTTTAAAAAATATTTAAAAAAAAGAAGACTTTTTAAAAAGTTTGTGCCAAATGCAGGTTTTTGAAAATTTAATACTGATTTTGAACGAAATCTGCAACCAAAAAATAATTTGTTTTACTTTTATCTATGACAATTGTTCTAAGGGTACTACTGTAATATAATACTAATAATGAATAGTAATATAATTTAAAAAAAAAATCGCTATGCATTTTCTTAAACTTATTTTATTTAAGGAATATAATGAACATATTGTATTTTTTTGTAAAAAAAAAAAGAGTAACAGAGTAGTTTGCTCTAAACAATTAAAATTTTGTTTGTTGTGTCATACACTTAACAATGAATAAAAATTTTAAAGAAACTAAACAATGCAGGAAAGAAATATAAGATGCGTAACAATGAAAAGTATTCACTTTGTAAAAAGCTATTGAGTGAGTTGGGCGATTTTTATTCAACTGCTCTTTTGCGATTCAATTTATATTGATTATGGCGAGATTTTTCTCGAGATTTTTCAGATACATTCGTAAAAAACTGTAAGTAACATATATTTTCTTCATTCAATTCAATCAACTACAAAATAAAACAAAAAATGATATATATTATTTTAAGTATAAATCTGCATAACACTAGATGAAATTTAGAGCATTAAATTAAGGATTTCCCATCGCCATTAATTATCATCATAGCTCTGCAAAAAATTATTGAAACCAGTTTAAACTTCTTTATTTTTGTAAGAAAATTATTTTGATGTATTTTTCATTTACATGTTGATATATTAATTTGATTTTTTAAATATATATGTCAGTTCTGTGTTATAACTAATTGAAATAAGATTATTTTTTATTAAAAACATGTCCTAAATATTAAAAACCAATATAGATATCTTAAACCATTGAAATATCTATTGCTGTTATTGTTTCTGCAGAAATAAATTGTTATTGTAAGAATAATTTATTTTAAAATAATAATAACTGAATTTTCGTTTAATAACAGGAAATTTGGTGTTCCTAAAAAGGGAGCAATGAAAAATAGTATTGGCGGAGAGGAGGAGCCAGAGATTTGTTGTAGAATCGGAAGTGCACCTATAGCTCCTTCGGAGTTGTGTTCTTTTGATGTGGATGAACAAAAAATATTTGATGGTGCCAAAAATAGTGATTTTGGCGGAGAGGAAGAATCTGATAAGTTATGTTTTAGAATTGGAAGTGCACGCATAGCTCATTCGAAAATGTACTGTGTGAATATGGATGAAGAAAAAAACCTTGGCAGTGATTTTGGTGACGAGGTGGAGCCAAGGCTTTTCTATAGAATTGGAAGTGCTCGCATATCACATTCCAAAATGTATTGTGTGACTATGGATGGAGATAAAAAATTTGATGCAGCCAAAGCCATTAATTTTGGTGAAGAGGAGGAAGCAAAGCTTTCTAATCGAATGGGAAGTTCTCCTTCAAAGATGTATATTTCAATGGTGTGATTTCGTAAAAAAAAAATGGCTGACATCAAAAATACTTCGAAAAATGACTGATATTAAAAATATTTTTGATATTAAAAATGACTTTAAAAAATATTTGAAATGATTTTGACATTGAAAATGACTTTGTGATCAGAAACAAATTTCACCAGTAAAAANAAAAAAAAAAAAAAAAAAAAAAAAAAAAAAAAAAAAAAAAAAACAGGGCGATGTCCATCGAGTGTAATAATATTAATTTTTGCGATATTCAATTCCCAGCGGAATAGATTTTTGGAAACTATTTCGCTGGAAGACACTCGTAAAGCTCCCACAAAACAACATCTTTGCTGACCCTCACCTCCACGTGGTATCGCCCGGGCAACGGTTAATCCGGCTAACGAGGGCAGCGGACGTGGGAGCACAAATAGTATCCTAAAGGATTCTATCAACATATTATCAAAACAAAAATTCTAAAATAAGGAATGATCAAATTGAGGAAAGGAACACAAATAAATCACATTTAAAAGCAAACCAGTTTGAGAAACTTCCACGCGTGTAAAATCTCTAAATTAATCTAATTACCGATACATCTTTTAGTGTGAAAATTAACCTGATCGGTGACTAACCTAAAAAGTATCGGTGATTTACACCAAGACTTATAACTTGGTCATGGATTACTTGTGACCCACCGTCTTTGGAATTAAGACGTTTTCGGATTTATGTCTAAAACAAATGACCGTGCCCTAAAAAAGACAGGAAAATAGGTGAAAGCTCAAAACGATAATGAAGCTTAAATTCGAACGAGAGTTACCGGACATATAAGTCAATATAAACTGCAGAAGAAGTTTCACGACTTAAATTAATTGCTCTAAATTTTTAATATTTTTAAAACTAAAACTTTGAAAACCTTTTAAATGTTAAGCTTTGAAATTTTTTTTAATATATGTGTTCTTGTTCCTTTAAAAAAAACATTTTTGGTGTTCGCTTCTTTTTGGGTAATTTACAACGGAAGTATCGATTTAATAATACAATTGTATTTTAAAATCTGCATTCAATTTGTATTTTAAATATGTAAGCCTTTAAAATTGTATTAATAAAGTCTTTTCTAATATTTATTCATGATTAAATTAAATATACTTATATAGGTTGTATAATGAGTTTTCCCCCATCCAAAACGAGGATAGTGTGTCTGTATACTTTGCATTACGTAAACTAAAGCTAAAATGCGTATTAAGTGCAAACAGAGCAAAGAATTGGACATACTATAGTTTAAGTTTTCGAAACAGGAACACTGAGGAAAGTTATGATTAGACACTGAGGGATATTTTAATTTAGAAAACTGAAACTCTAGTTTGTCTATATCTGTACATAATTTGAACTTAATACACGTTTTTAATTTTTTTGACTACATAGTTCAACCAAGTTCAATTTCTTTTAACCTGCTAGTAAGTTAACAGAAGTATCAGAAGTTATTTAAGCTTATATTTTATTTGGAAATTTACATAACATTTATTTATATAGAAAAGTAATCTAAAAACGAGGAGAATGTTACCTCAAATAATTTTTAAGACCTTAATAAAGGCGGGCGATAACATAAAATTTCGCATTCATTTATCACAATTTTCATAATTTGTCAGAAATAAATGAAGACATCAGTTAAATTACAATTGAAGTTTTTGTTGGAAGTTGTTTTTGGTACAGTTTCAGTCCTATATATGAAAAATGAGTGAAAAAAGGATTTAGTTGCAACAATTTGTAAAATACATACTTATCTATTTCGAGTAAGTATTTTACATACTTGAAATGCCAGGTACATCTAGTATAAAAAGTTATGTTGTACTTGATTACAGCAATTATGTAAAATGGTACCAAATTGTACATACCATCATGTGAGGCTACTTTGTGCAGCGGGGGCTACTTTGAGCAAATTCGAATTTGGCACTTTTCAAGTGCTGCTATTCAGTATTATGTTTTGTTCACGTTAAAAATGTGTGGAATTTGAAAATAGAAGTCTCCTCTATTGCTTCAAAAATTTTTTCGAATTTTAAAACAATCTCAGAGTGTGTTTTGTTTATCCAATGTCAACAACTTTCCGAGAACGTCGGACGTCGAAAAGTGTGCATGGAAACTTTTGCTGTGAAATGCAAAGACGTTGATAAAACAATTGTCGTTAGTGCAAATTTTTTTACTTATNGATTCGAAACAACATATTCAAACAATGAGAATCTTAACATATGAAAAAATTTATTGGCTGGTGGTATGTCGATTGCAGAAGCTTCTCGGAAGTACAAAATCCACAGAAATACTATCTCTAATAAAATTCACAAGAAACACGTGAAACTTCCTGGTAAACTATTATTTTTCTTCTACAAAGATTTTTCTAATGAATTAATCAAACGATTTAACACATAAAAATATATTTTATAGGACATCAGGTGATTTTGACAGAAACTGAAGAGCAAGTTCTGTCATGTTCATTCAAGCATGTTATGTTCAAATTTATCAATATTATAAATGTTAATGAATATGTAATAATTTGAAATTTCATCCATTTCAATGTTCAATAATGTATATGGTTTTCTTTTGTTTAAACTCAAATGTTTTGAAATAAACATTCTTTTTAAGAAAAAATTCTTTATAAAAAATGGTTTTTTAACGCTGAAAGTTATTTTCAAACGAATATCTTTACATATCTTGATCTTTTCGTTATTAAAAATGTCAACAATGAACTTTTTTAACAATTTTATATCAATATTTCACTAAAAACATGATTATTAAACTGAATTCATATCGCTGCACAAAGTAGCCCCACATGACGGTACTTATTCCTTTCGAGGATCGTAAAAATTCGACAAACCATCATTGATTCAAGTAAAGGGGGAATTAGTACTTTAGGGGACTATATACCTTCGATAGAAAATTTTTGAGACTTCCATTAAACTATCATTTCTCAACATTCTATTATTGATTAAGAATAAAAAATAGTCTTAATTAAACAAATAATAAAAAAAAATTTGCTTGAAATTTTGAATGATAAAAAAAACTTTTTTAGGAAAATATGATATTAAAAATAATTATTGATAGATTTAAATTTTTTTATTAAATACTAATATAAGTCTTGGACTGAAAGAATTAAGATGTACCAGCTTAAAATATCTCTATAGTTAAAAATGCATGTCAACACTCAAGAAACGTTAAGAATATAAAAACATAGAAAAATAACTGGTTGTAAATTGTTAAATTTCTATTATTTTTTAATGAGTCTTGTTTAAAGCCTGCTTTATAGTAATGAAAAACTATAATTAAAATTAGGAGTCAGTCAATGTGAGAAAAAGAATTACATTTTTTTTCGTTTTACGTATCTAAAAAAAACGAAAATTGCATTTTGATAAAAATGCAAAAATGAAAGAACTTTGCCAAAACAAGAGACAACAAGTATAATTCATTAAAAAAGCTATCTATTTTTTGAACACGATTATTTTTTTATAAAGTTATAACTTTTTTAGCCATATAATTACAAAATTAGTTACTTACAGCACAGTACAAATAAGTACATATCAGTACAGAAATATAAATTTTCTAAATTTAAGCACATGCAGTATCATTACGAAAACTATGATAAATGTATATAGAGTGAAATTTTCATTAAAAAAAGATTTTGATATTAGTTATAAGTAGTAGTACAAGCATTAAACTTAAGTGATTGTAATTTTAAGTGATACTAATATTGTTACAGATACTGCAAAAATATGTAATTATTATTCTAATTCTTATTTTAACAGCGAAACACACACGGCAGATAAAAAATATCCAATTAAAGTGGTGTACAGTGCGCAAAATAAAAAACATACCATCCTGAATAACTTTTGATTTCATGATCGGTTCTTCTCGCTCTAGGACTCAATGGTTTAAGAGGGGGAACTCAAATACGCTAACTAATTAGTGCAGGCAATATTTTAAGTTACTAAATCAGACACAAAAATTTACTTTTTCTGAATAAACATATATTTGTTTTGATGAATTCGAATTTCTGATCCCCGAAGAATAGGGGGGCAATCTACGAGCTATGGTTCCCATAATTTGGTAGGAGGGTGGTCCAAAGTTCAGATCCTTTAATATTAATTTTATTTTTTGCGTATTTCTCCATATGTCGGAAACATTTAAGCTAATTAAAAAATGTTTACACACAATTATAAAATTTGTTTATCCTTATGTAAGTCCGTGCGAAAAATAACTTTTATAAAAATTTATTATTTGTTATTATCTTATTTAATAATAGTCGGAAAAATCCTTTAATTCCCTTAAAACACTTTAACACAATTTTTTACATCATTTTAAAGAATGTAATTTTACATGGCAAAATAGAACATTTGTGTGAAATCGTTCGAATAGTTCTTGAGAAATCGAATTTTAAAAAAGTAGTTATTTAAATAATTCGTTGCTTAAGATCATGTAATTTAGAATTTTATGGAAAGATAATAAACAAGATGAATCTCTACGACATTTCGATGACAGAACATCAAAAATATTTTACAATATAGGAACAGAAACAGCAAAAGGTATTAAAACGTTAGAAATATTGACAATTATTTTAAACTTTTTTAGATACAAAGCTCCTTTTTTCTTAAGTGGAGACTCCAAATAGTACTGTTGAATTCCAAGCTTAACAGAGGGGAAATCAGACAAGTATTTTATTCCATAAAATATATTAAATATTTTTTTAAATAAAAGTTCTACTAGAGTATGCTACTTTAGGGTGCAACGTTCAATTAATTGGCATGAACCCCATAATTAAATTGCAAGTTAATTAAAAGTACTTGTAACAGAGGGGATAAATAAAATTCCACATTTTTGACATGCACTGTGATTTATGCTAAATTCTGTTATTTTCTGTAATTTTATTTTTAAATTATCACATTTCAAGGCAAAATAAATTATTGTAAGACTTTTAAAATTGCAAATACATTATTTTAAGTTCAAGAAATGCATCGTAACAGAGAGGGCATGGAATGAAACAGAGGGGACATCTTACAAATTTGACAAGTCCCGCAGTAGACTGATCGTTAAGACACGGTTCCCAGCAGATCACCGAAGTCAAGCATCACTGGCTACGGTCAGTGTGCGGGTGGGTGACCACTTGGATCAGTCTGCGTAGGGACCGAGGGTGTGCGGTATGGGTCCTCGTTAAACTGTGCTACCGTAAAGTGCTCGACTTCAAGCGCAGGTCGTCGGGCTACCGAAGTGGGGTAGCCATCCCCTCCGCAGAGGATCAAAAATGTGATGGCATGTCTTCGGATCATCCTCCGGGATGTTTCCCAGACCGTCGCCAATAGACCTTTGTGCAGCTCTAGTTCGACGTAAATTAACAACAACAACAAATTTGACAAAAAGTTAAAAGGAGATATCACTGTTAAAAGTTACTCTTCGGTTATTTAA
This sequence comes from Parasteatoda tepidariorum, assembly GCF_043381705.1. Classification (NCBI taxonomy): domain Eukaryota; kingdom Metazoa; phylum Arthropoda; class Arachnida; order Araneae; family Theridiidae; genus Parasteatoda; species Parasteatoda tepidariorum. Next base: position 7,421,849 of record NC_092213.1, read on the forward strand.
ATTTGGAGTTGGCAGCACTGCTATAATTGAAACCCGTGCTACATCTTTGTAGTTAAATTTTAAAGTTTTTATTTTACCCGACCATGTTTAAAAAAAAAACAAGTGCATTGTTCGTTTCTTTCTTAATTTCAGTTATTTGACAATAAAATTAACTACCCAATTTTTTCCTAGAACTTTTTACACTAGCAAAACTATCTATTGCAACATACCAGTGTTTTAAATGGTGACTGGTGCACATCGAATATGTCGGGTCAGAAAGTCCTCCAAGTTCCCAAAACAAATTAATACTTCTGGGGGTACTGATCAAGGAGTTCCCTTGTCTTTTGGATTGGGTTCAAATTTACAAGCTACTAGAAGGTTTAGATTTTTTAAATATTGTTCCTAGAATGACCTATGTTGGCTGAGTAATAGATACAAAATATCGGATGAATCAGACAATTCTATATAGGGCTAATATCGGAAAAATAACTGCTCTTTGAATCCTGATTAAGCCAAAATTCGTGAATATTGGCCCAATGACGGCCCGAGTTATCTTTCGCCAGGGAACAAATGATAGGTATTTTTCAGAATTAATTCATTTTGAAAAATTGAATTTTATAATTTTTTCCTTTTTAAATATACTTTAAAAAGATGTAAGATTTAGAGAACTAGCAATCGTTGCATGTGCATCTCGATAGTTTCAAAAAAGTTGAGACTTTTCACATAAATTTAAATCCCCAGGTAAGCAATTTCAAAATTGTAAGATAACAATCGAGATTATGGATTTTGTATATTTAAAATCGATTTCTGTTTCACTGCAAACACAAAATAGATTATTTATTAGCAAAATGGGTGCTGGTTTGGATGTGATGGCGTCCACACACTTTTCAACTGTGTTCGAGAGTAAATGGTGTTTCGTCATTGCATGCGTTGCTGTGGCGACCGCTGCTGTTTTTCTTTTACTGGTAGGCATTTTTAATGCATTTATATAATAACTAGGAGGCTTCGCCCCCTGCTCTCGAAATATATATATAAAGATAGATAGATAGATAGTTTAAAGTACTTTTATATTCTTTTTATTATTAACGTATAATGACTGGCTTGACGGCTATTTAAATATAAATATGAATACTGAAGAAGGAAAAATATTTTATGACGTCTTGAAACACGTATATAGGCAGGATTTGAAAACTAATCCGATGACAAACATTAATTGAGACAGTTTTTGCAACCCTTTGATTTGAAATGTTTAACGGAGTCAATCCAGAAAGAAAAAGCATTTGACCAATGGCTATCCAGTGATCGTAGTAAGGAGATCACCACATTTTTTAAATATTTTTTTTTCATAATATAACAAAAGTGTTTTTATAGTTTTGGATCAAAAATTAATCTCCCATCAAAATTTAATTCTAACCAGTATGACAACAATGTGTAAAAAAACTATATGCGATGTTAAAGTGATTTTTTAAAGCTTTTTTTCCCTCTTGATTAATATTTGAATTTTCTTTTATGTATGTTATTTTTAAAAACTTTATATGATACAATTTGATGCTTTATCATTAGTTGTTTCAATATTAACTGTTTTTTAAGTTATAATTTTATACAATGGATGGCTATTAATTCCCAGGATTTGTTTCATAACTCTAATAATATCGTTTGAAATACATATCCATTTAATACACTGCTCGAATTCTCATTCTAAAATATTGGTAAAATAACCGACAGAAATCTTCTCCTCTGATTAAACGTAAAGTTTATGGTAAAAAGCATTTTTATCTTTATTGTTTTGAAACCGTTTACAGCTCATACAGGGTTAAAAAATAATGAATACAAAACTATCAGGTTTCTTAAAAATTATTTACACCTAGCATTGTTTCAAAACCATGAAAAGCAATTTAACTGGACATTGGAAATAGTGCAGCAGTTTTATGGTGCTGCTATCTGTACATGAATGAGAGCATCGATTCTCCTATACATGAATGAACGCATTCTGATAGTCCTGGGTCACAAATTTGCGAGTATAGGATAGTGGAAACTTTTCTTGTGATCTCGAAGTGTGTCAACATTAGACACGAAGGCACAACGGAATCTAATTTCTTGTTATCTGTCAATTATCATGTCAATTTATTCGATTATACTGCGTTTTTTAAATGAATCAAATACGACGTTTGCCAGTTCCACAATCAAGCCAATGTTGCTGTATTTCGAGATTAGAGGGTCATTTTAGAAGTGAGGCGCTAGACTCTTGTAAGATAACAAAAATTGAAAATGTATCACGAACATTAACGGGAAAATGGCCGTCCGCGCGGACGCTTGATTCGAGAAATTTGTCGTCAGCGGAGAATTTTTTACCGCCGAGGACGGGCGGACGGGCGGTTTTTCGAGCCCTGATTTGGAATACTTATTGAACAAGAAAAAGAACGAATCGAATTGTAGTTCTCGAACACAGCCTGATGACAAATGGCGAGAAACAAAAATGGAACAAACGTAAGAAACACGAAGTTCATTATAATGAAAATTATTAAGGCTGTTTCTGCGAAGTATTTCGTCAAGGAAATATTTCCTTGAAATTTAAAGTTGAGAAAAATATTTTGAATATTACGTTGTCTTCTTTCTTGTTGACTATAAACGCACCTATCAAACCGGTTACCAGTATGTAACAGTACGACATATGCTGAAGAAAAAAAAAACCGAAATGTATAATATTACCATTTTTTATTTCTGATTTTATTATAGTTTGCATTTCTTGAACACGTACAATTGATGGCATTAAGACTTTAATCTTTTGCATCATGACAACGCCTATGAAAATAACTACTGTCAAGCATATGAATTTTATGTATTTTACTGTATCGTCAAGTGTTTTATGTACAATCAAGTGGTACAAAATAACTATCAAAAGTCACAATAAAAAAAATAGTGCGTGGAGTCCCTCCGCGCGGAAGAAGTGAAACTTCGTAATGTGGAAATGAAAATAGGAAGGGGTAGAAATTGATTTTTAGTGAAATCATATTGTTTCTTTAAGACAAACTTTATTAACATTGCTTGCAATTCACAATTGATCGCATATTTTAATTATCATTTTCGAGTGGAGAAATATCCAAATCTATAACATTCACATTGGGATTATGATAACTAAAGTAAGATACGAAATGTTTGAGTTCTATTTTTTCAATATTTCTTGCAAGAACTGCATCAATGGTAGTTCCCCCTTTGGTTGTTGGATCATTCCTACCATTTATCATTTCCAATCCAAATTTGTCTTTAAGGAAGGTTAATAATGTTTCAGCTTCAGGTAACGAGAAATTCACATTAAAATCTCCTGCAAGGATCACAATCCGCTCGTTGCCATGGTAGCGTTAAACGTTTAACGCAGAGGTCGCCAAAGTGGTCTATATAGACCCCCAGTGGTCTATTTAACAAAGGCGGGGGTCGATCTGAGCCAGGGGGTCGAATGGGGGTCTATCCGAATCGGAAGGGTTAATTGGGGTCTATGAAAAAACAGTTATAATTACGCAAATCACACATACCTAATTAAGTATGTAAAATTTGTGAATTTTTTTATAACTGACTTAATATCAGTTTCTTTATAGAACATAAATTAATAAACGTATATTTATTCGGGTGAAACAAGTAATTACGTACTAGCGCGCAGTGGCACAAACTCTGTACTTCTGGTTTATAAGTCATATGCATATATGCCATAAAATTGACCAATTTTGAACCCAATATAGCG
>NC_092213.1:7426063-7511097 GCF_043381705.1 Parasteatoda tepidariorum
ACTAACCGGCCCGAAGGCTCGAGAAAAAGTGAATCCCATAAAGTGACTTAAAAATTCCTTAACTGGTATAGAACCAGAAAAATTACGACCAATTAAAATTAAAGAGGCGGAGAGTTTGAAATTTAAAAGAAAGAGATTGGCTAGTTAGCCCCCCTGAAATTAAAGGAAGAAAAAGAATGGCGTGAGTAGAGGGGTTGGTTGACTTTCCCCACAGGAAGTGCGATGACCGCAACGACCGTGAGAAAGGTCAACAAGAAAGTTAAAAATAAAAAATTGCTAAATTGGAAAAAGGAAAACGTTTAAAGAAAAATTAAAGGCTAGATAAATTAGATAATTAAATTGTCACATTACATTAAGTGTAAATGTGACAGTCACCATTTACTACACGGGGAGTCTTCGGCCTCTTGGATATGGGCCCAGCGCCCTACCGACCAGGCTATCCCGGCCTTTAAGTCTTGTTATTTTATTTTATTTTATAACCGTCGAACAGCCGACCCAATTTCATGGGTTTACGCCTACTAACGTTCAACTCCGTAGACTTGTAATTTTGAACCAATCCAGAAGACAAGGAAACTCCTGGATCAGTACCCCNTTTTTTTTTTTTTTTTTTTTTTTTTTTTTTTTTTTTTTTTTTTTTTTAAGTCTTGTTAGAAAAATTTGTACATCAGTTTGATTGGTGTACATCGGGCTTGACCTTAAAGAGGCCAGAAACTTTCAGTGACCTTAATTGCCATCGCCAAAACTAGACAAGTATGAAATTTGCTGGAAAAAAAAGCCTGAAGTGTAACAATAATTTACAGGTTTATGGTTATTGATTCCTTCTGAAGTTTGGACAATGACAAAACTGGAAGAAAATTATATCGCAATATTTGAGAGAAAGAAATTGCGGAGTATACTTGGTGATGTAAATGAAAGCAATAACTGGAGGAGATTTAACTTTGAACTGTACAAGATTTATAAACAACCTGATATTATTAAATACATAAAAATGATTCGAATGAGTGATGACAACACAATAAAAAAGATACTGCTTTTTAGACTCATTGAAAAAAGAAAGCGGGGAAGGCCACGGTTGAGATGGGCTGACTCATTGGAGTCTAATTTTCTTGCAATTAACGAAAAGAATTGGAGATCAAAGATAAATCGGAAGTCGTCACGGAGAAATCTTCAGAGGAAGGCATTGGCTCACTTTACTTTAGTCCGTATCTTGAATTTATTGAGGAGGAGGGATAAAATTATGACATCTAGGTTTTTTCTATCTAGGCATGTGATGTAATGTTTCTGATGTACTTTTTTACTCTGAATCGAATAAATGACACCCAAATTGATATATTTAATTGTTAATAAGTTTGTTAAATTTTAAATAAAAAAGAGTTCAAATTCATACATATTTATAAGTCCGAAATTACTATCGAGACAAGCGAGCTGTTTCCAATGAATTTTTTAAGCAATCGATAGAAACATTTCAGTCACTTAACAGTTTAAAAGTTATCTACTTTATACTGTTAAGTGAACTGAAATGTTCTTATCGAATAGCTCAAAAAATATATTGAGTATATACCTCACTTGTCTAGATAGCAATGTCAGACGCATAAATATATGTGTGATTCAGAACTTAACTTTTTTTTATTCAAACTTAAATAACTTCTTAATTACTTACCCTTCACTAGTTGGCACACATTACATAGGTTTACCATTGCTGCAAATTNTAAACAACCTGATATTATTAAATACATAAAAATGAATAGAATGAATTGGATCACCCACGTGATTCGAATGAGTGCTGACAACACAATAAAAAAGATACTGCTTTTCAGACCCACTGGAAAAAGAAAGCGGGGAAGGCCACGGTTGAGATGGGCTGACTCAGTGGAATCTGATTTTCTCGCAATTAATGAAAAGAATTGAAGATCAAGGATAAATCGGAAGTCGTCATGGAGAAATCTTCAGAGGAAGGCATTGGCTCACTTTACTTTAGTCCGTATCTTGAATTTATTGAGGAGAAGGGATAAAATTATGACATCTAGGTTTTTTCTATCTAGGCATGTGATGTAATGTTTCTGATGTACTTTTTTACTCTGAATCGAATAAATGACACCCAAATTGATATATCTAATTGTTAATAAGTTTGTTAAATTTTAAATAAAAAAGAGTTCAAATTCATACATATTTATAAATCGGAAATTACTATCGAGACAAGCGAGCTGTTTCCAATGAATTTTTTAAGCAATCGATAGAAACATTTCAGTCACTTAACAGTTTAAAAGTTATCTACTTTATACTGTTAAGTGAACTGAAATGTTCTTATCGAATAGCTGAAAAAATATATTGAGTATATACCTTACTTGTCTAGATAGCAATGTCAGGCGCATAAATATGTGTGATTCAGAACTTAACTTTTTTTTTATTTAAACTTAAATAACTTCTTAATTACTTACCCTTCACTAGTTGGCACACATTACATAGGTTTACCATTGCTGCAAATTGCAGGTATCAAAAGATTCCTTTCGCTGTTAATTTCCTTTACCCAAAAATAATTTTATTCATAAAACTTTGCAGTTATTTAGATTAATAACAGTAGATATTAACAGTTACGATAGCAATAACAGTACAATAATAGATACCTACAGTAGCCGTAAGAGAAAAATACTTTCTCTCTTTCCTCTCTCGGCTTCTGTGGTTTTCTAATTTTATTTCTTAACATTATTTTTCCATTTTTTGTTGGCAACTTTAATTTTATATTTCAAATGACTTTGGTTTCTTCTCCTTTACATCTAGCAAGTTTTGAAAAGGAGAGCCTGTTTTTCAGCACGTGAAACTTGTCAACTGTTTTTTCCTTTTTATAAATTTTTGCAGCGAATAATCTTATATCTTACCGTTTCAGTTTCATTTATTTAATATTTTACACCACGCATAAACTATGTATTTTTACTTAACAAAATTAGAAATAAGGAATTGTTTAATTAATTCCATAACAAAAATAATTATAACATGTAAATTTAAATTAAATAAATTGTGATTTTTCAAAAACTATTCAACCGACTTATTTCAAATTTTGTCATGTAAAAATGAATATACTGAATTACCTGTGCATTTTAAAAAATAAGGTAACTAGAAAAATTTAATATAAATTTGCATTAATATTATGTAAACATATACTAAATGACCTTTCACATAACAAAGTGGGGTCCATTATGCTTCCCCTCCTCAATTTCTTTTAAAAATTAACAGTCCCTATTTACTCCAAGAAATATCATCACTTATAATAAAGTGGAATAGACAAATAACAAAATAAAATTTTTTCCCCCTCATTACGGGTGAAGTTAGGTATTAACCATAGAGTTTAATTGTAATAGAACACGCACATGAAGATAATTTTTGCCTTCATAATGAAACCACGTGACTGTAGTGTGAATAATGAGAGAGTATTTTCAAAATCCGTTACTCCTTGTTACTTCAACGGAAGAAAATCGATGTTGGAATTTCGAAGACAAATATTTTAAAATACGGTAATTAATTGTGTCGCATTTGGTGGCACAGAAAACTTTGCAAAATGACGACCTTATATATTTCCCAGGTAAGTTAATTTATCACTTTTTGTAAGTGCAACTGTTTTATTTATTGTATAAATAAACTTTCCAATTTTCCTCTTTTCCCTAAAACATGATATTAATCCATTTTAAAATTCAAATTTAATCTATCTTGAGGTAAATATAAACGAATAAGAACACAATTTAATTAAAGTAATGATTATTTAGAATTTATAGATATAATAGAATAATTTTTTCTCTCTTCATTTTAGAGCTAAATTGTAGTAGGCGATATATTGGCGACATTCTAGTTTCTTTCCGCCTTTATTTATGTTGCATATTTCTAGCTAAGTCTTAAGTTTTAAAGAGAAAAAAATTATATATATTTCCATAATTTCAGTAGCTTGTTTTAGGTCAGTTTTGTTCATAACATACATTTACTCAGGCAAAATAGTGGCTTGAAAAGATTAATTTTAAACGTTTCGATAAATAATTATTTCTATAATAAGACCATGTGGTCTCTTTTAATTGAAATAGTCCGGTCTTCTTTAAATGCGATAATACTATCAGAAGTATTAAAACCTTATCATAGGTGTAAAGTTGAAATAAATTCACAAAGTTTAAAATAGAGAAGCATTTTTATTATTATTATTTTTTAAGTGAAGCAGAATTTTTTTCTCAATTTTTATGTTATTCTTTGACTTCTTATAATGCTCTAAATCTTTTCTTGCAAATACTTTGAAAAAATCCAAATACCTGGAAAAATATTCATAATTTTACATAATGTTATTAATATCGTTTGATATGTTGAACTAAAAAAAAAAAAAAATTAAATCGCTTTTCTTTCAACTAAAAAACTCTTCAATATAAATTCTTAAATGCGACACACACTTTATCTGCCAAATATACCTACGAGATACAATAAAAACTCACAGCTAAGCGAATGATTCTTTAATTCACAAACAAATACAATGAACAAATGAAAGAAAATTTATAATGAAGCTCTGTTTAACAGTGACCGGTTGTAATCATAGGTAATAGTATAGGGTGAAACATTGCAGAGTAAATTTTTGTTCCCCAACAAGACATATTTTTTGATTCCGTAAGTAAGTGGAATGATGGATTCGGGTTCATTACACATATGGGCTTCATCTAGGATGCAGCAAGCAATATTAAACTCTTTAACCAACTTCATAACGGAACAGTCATCATTTTCAAGTCCCAACAACAGTACTAAAATCACATCACTTGTGGCGAGTACGTGATTCCTAGCCATTCTTTCAACTTTCGCCTCATCAGTCTCTGTATTCCTAAATATTGACTTGTTTTTATCCGTTAATTTCGCCAAGGAATACTTTCTTAAATCAGAGATTCTGTCCGTGTTAATATACACTGGGTTATGCTGTTTAAGACACATAGCGATGTCTGACAATGAGTTTTCAGACTTGGAGCAAATAATTACTTTGGCATCCGGCTGCTTCTCCTGGAGTTTTTTAATCAGATAAGACACGGCTGTCATCCTCTCCCAGGTCAGTGAAAACTCCGCATGGACCATTGCTAGCAACGGAACTTGATCAGTGACGCGTTTACACACCTGGTCCATGACACTAACATAATCCATGCCTTCTTTAGGAATGGAAGCGCTAAACTTGTTTGGTGAAGTAATAGGAGAGAGTACAGCGTCACTCAAAGTTGACTTGGACAAATTCATTAAAGCATCATTCTGCTGAAGGATCTTCCTGACATTTAACAAATGCTGGAACGAAATCAGTTCTCTGTCGTTTATATCGTCTACTTTGAACGCGGTGTAGATGGTTATTTTGAATTTGTAGATACCTGTATTTTCTGTAACGCCTAGTGCTTTATAAGCTTCATGTTCGCCGTCATGGGTTGCTGCGAATTGACGGTTCATCGATTTCGTGACGTAGCCCAACATCTTTATAGCAGAGTTTCCCAGGGACTTGAAAGTAACGAGAACTATGCAGCTTTCTTTCGGCAGGGTTTCAATGTGTGTAGATGGCACAAAACATTCAATGAGATACTTGTTAAATTCGTTTTTTTGTTCATAATCGCTAATCTTTCCCTGGAATACACATCTTTGATTATTTTTCCACGCTTCATAAAGTTTAAACCAAGATTCGAACAACAGAAGTTTAAAATAAGTGTTATAATACTCGCGCTCATCACTGTACGTATTGCGTACTTGAGAGAGTTCAACTGATTTGGGCAGTATGGGTGGTAGATTAAGTTCTGGCTTAAGTTGCCTTTCAAATTCTGATAGCCAATCATAAGACCACGAGATCATAATCAAATAAACAAATTGACTTTGAACGTAGGTCTTGCCAATATCTTCCTTCACAGATTCTGGTACCAAACAAGCAAAATTCCTTTGATTTAATCGATAACTGCCAGTTGTATTAGCGTCACGAGAAGCGGGATTCGACACCAAGTCGACTGGTGCAGGCGATTGCACGGCTGGGGAAGATCGGGATGGGTAATGCACGAGTGTTGGACTGTTACTGGAGTAAATAGGCGACGCAGCTGCTGCAATTTGAGGTGATATTATAGCCCGACTCAGTAAAAAGGGTGTCGGAAGAAGGGGCGCCGGAAGAAGAGGTGTCGGAAGAAGGGGTGCCGGAAGAAGAGGTGTCGGAAGAAGGGGTGTCGGAAGAAAGGGAATCCTTGCATTTTCTCGCACATTTTTTCCAAGAGACGGTATAGTTTGTATAGAAATATTATTAAAAGCATTATAATTGGGATCGAACCTACATATATCACTTTGCATTGGAATGGGTTGATTTGGGTCATTAAGAGGGAAACGATTTAATGGAGTTTTTTGATGAGGACGGCTTGATGTAGAGGGATTGTTTGAGCCTATGTCATTATATGACGGTGAAGGCATACATTCGTAAGGACTGGAACTACCAATTAAGTTGCTTCTTGAATCAGATAAATATTCTGAGCTACGCTTCTCACTAAGTACTGGTATAGGATTACCATAAAAAGAATTTGGATTCGCAGAAATTTTCACATTAGATGGTATGTTTGAAAGACTAGTATTTGAGTTTCTTAACATGAGGTTGTTTTGAACAGAACTAGAACTTCTAGGATCATTTTCCGAACTAAACCTTCTAGTAACAACTTCTATAGGTCTACCAATAATTGTATCATTCATTGTATGAGGTATTGGGTCCATCACAGAACGCTTATTTAACTCTCCCAGTGAACTATTATTTGGAACAGCTAGTTGCGCTTTCAATCTCGACTCTTTATCACTATTAGATGACTTTCTATTTAAGTAATCTTTGAAATCTATTTTTTTCTTTCTTATCTCCTCGGAATGTCTCCCAACATCTGTTCTATTATGTGTGGCATGCTGCCTGTTTATCTGAATTTGATTGGTTTTAATTCCTGCTATTGCATCTTTAAATAAGTATCCTGGATTTCTTATTCTCTCAGTTGTTAATTGCGAAGGCTTTCCAGAAGAAGAAGCACCATGCCTTGGCACTTTATGGGGTATTTCAACGCAGCTTTTGTCGGGTATTTCGGCACTATTTTTACGATTTTTTCTGGGATCAGACGGAAACGAATTATTAGTGGCATCAATCTGACTTGAGGGAGACAATGAAGATTCACAATTATCAAAATCAGGATAACTTCGTTTCCTCAACGTATTTTCATTTAGAGACTGTGCTTCATAATTTGTTATTGATACTCTTTTGGGCAAATTTGGATTCTCATTGGCAAATACAGAAGTTTGAGGTTGTCGTAGTAAAGAATAATTCTTTTCGCCACAACTAACTGAGGTTTGAGGCTCTATATCCATATTAATTTGATTCTTGTTGATGTTAGCAGTTAAGGGACTGATTGCATCTGGTATTGGTGGAGTTGTGGTTGGTAAAGGAGGAAGATTGACTGGGTCTGGTAAAGGAGGAAGATTGACTGTGTCTGGTAAAGGAGGAAGATTGACTGGGTCTGGTAAAGGGGGGTGAATGGTTGTGCCTAGTAATGGGGGAAAAATAGCTGCGGTTGTAAGAGTGAAAGGAAATGTTTGAAGTTGTTCTGTAACTGAAAGGTTATTTTTTTGATTGAAAGTATTTGATGTTCCTTCAAGCTGAATAGTTTTATTTCTTGCATCTAAGTCATTTTTGCTTGGTAAAGATTGAATTTTTGATTTTATCGAACCATTGTCAAAGTTTTTTGACTGTAGAAATTCCATTGTAGGTTTCAGGCTATTTAGGAGCTTATCAATGTCATTTTCAATTATAGTATGAGGTTGCGTTGGACACTCTGGTACAATGTTTGATTCAATTGAAGGAGGTGAGGAACGAGGACTATCATTTAAGTCTTTTAGGAAGACATCTCGAGCGTATTGACGATTATTAAAAACAGATGGTGCACTTGAAACACAAGGCATTGTTTTAAGTGGAGGTGATATGCAACGAATTGGGGCAAAAGAAGGAGGTGGAATAACTGAATTATTCAACTCCTGACTGTGTACCACAGGATTTAAGTTCAGTATACTTTTGCACGGAGAGTTATACTGTCGTATAGATGTTGTGATGGAGTCTTCAAAACTACCATCTTCTGAAACTTTATTTTTAAAATTTTCCAGCACGTTCTGTACAGTGGTTAAAATTTGAGAACAGTTGTAAATGTCAACTAACTGAATCTTATCAAAATCAAGAGTCTTTAAATTATTAAAACCAACAAAATTTCCCTCAAATGAATTAAAAGTGTCCTCGGAAATTATTTCATCATTATGAGGTGACATACTAGGTTCGGCCAGTGAAAGCTTCATAAGTTCTAGCTCTTCAGGACTTATTTGATAAGGAGCTTCTACATCTGCTGACACAGGTGATGATGGAGCAGTATCGCACAATTCTTCTTTTTGAACACCATCACCGGGGTTATCTACGATAACATCTTCCACACTCTCAGTAATATTGTTGAAAACATGCAATAAATCCTCCTCCTCCTTTTCAACGATGCATTCACCAACAATAATAATATCTTCAGCTGTGTCTACTGGTTCAAAATTTAACGTCTTGAATTTCTTTACAGGTACAAAGGCACCTATAGTTTCAATGTCATCATCTTCCACAACCTCTGAAGAAGTTTCGTTTGACACATCATTAAGAGGTTCAACTTTTATTTTTACAGGTGGGTCATCTGATGGTTTTTGAGGATCCAACAGTCCAAAAGAAGCTATTAAAGCATTGGATTGTCTTTTAAATGGCACAGAAGAACGTGGAATGTGTACTTCTTCTTGTTTTATCTCGTTTGTTTTTGGTGGATTCGATACCAGATTGGGTTGATCCTCACTACATTGAGCAGAATTTAATGAAGTAGATTCATCGGTTTGATTCATTGCCTCTTGTTCTGAAGTATTTGTAGACTTTTTGGGTCTTTTCCTTTTTTTGTACGTCCACGGGTTGCTTCGCTTAGGCATCTGTAATATAATACAGGAAAAGCATTAACGCTTGAACAATTTAATAGAATAAAACATTAAACATACATGTAGAAAATTACAGTAATTGTTTATAGCAACGGTTCCCAGAAGGTGCTCTGCAGAACTTCAGGGTGTCACAGAAGGAGTACAAGGGATCCGAAAAATATTTTTTTTTTGTAACCAGTAATGATTATATTTATATCCAGTCTGTAATCCATAGTTTATTTAATACTTTGTTTATGTTAAATTATTAATGTAAAAAGCCAATGAAATTAAGGTAGCAAAATTTAAAAAAATCTTTTTAATACTGAAAAGAAATATATTGGGTGTTACATACACATTACTGCTAATGTTTTACATAAACATTATACACTAAATAAATCCTAAATTGAGAAACACAAAGGATTATTAAATTAATTCTTTCTGGAAATGGAAGAAGTTTTCTAATAATTAGAATGGAAGAAGTTCTCTAAAAATTACAAAAAAGATAGGTTAGGGAATGATTTTGACTAACCAATTTCTCGCACTTATCGAAAAGACTATCTTCATAAATGTAAAGAGTATTCTAATTTAAGAAAAAAAAAATTTAAAGGTTCAACAGGGATACTTTTCTCACTTGAGTATGAGTTGCATCCATTTATTGAATAGTTTAACTTTATGACCTCAAATAATGCATTCTTATATTCATTGCATAGACTGAAACATCAAATCTCCTTCATTCAAAATAATATTTGAGAAACATGTAGGCAGGCAAGGTGTGTTTACTTTAACACAACTCTGTGATTAAAGATCACATTTACACTTATTGCCATAAAAATTGGCATATCTGGGACCACTTGGCACGACAAGTTTGACAGCTTCTGAATTGAGTAGTTTTAGCGGAGTTTTCAGCAACTCTATAACTAGATGCCACAAGATGTATTAAAGTATTTGTATGCCTCAATGCCTGACAGTATCACATCCTGCATTCAGTACTAAAACCACCATTTATTTATATTTTTTCCTTCAATAAATGATTATTTTCTTTTAATTTTTTAATTCTTACTTATATCAACGTTGTACTTACGTATGAAAAATTTCATTTCATATCAACAACTCTTTTGTAGATGCGTTAATTATGGCAATGAGCATCATTTGTAGTAAAGCGCATATACAACTACTATTGGACGAATTAGTTCCCACAGGAAGAAATCCAGAGGTGTTTTGAAGATGGAGATGGCCAAACGGACCATAACTCTAGATCAGGGGTTTCCAACTTACATGAGGCCGGGGCCACAATTAAAAACACAAATCAAATGGCGGGCCGCACCTTTATCAAAATTTTTTGTAGGACTTTTTTATGCCTGAAGGAACATTAAATATTACTGTAAGAGTTTTATCAAGTTGTACAAAACAAAAGTATTGAATTACAAATTAAAATAAGAAGTAGATTTTTTAAAATATTTAATTGCTATAAATAAAATTTTTAAAAATATTAAGTAAATAATAAAAATTTGGGCTACAATAACTTTCAAGTGAGCACCTATGTATTAAACAATTAATGTGCAACAGATATCAACTAATTGTTAAGGTAATTAAACTTACATAGTAGCACACGAAATATTCAATGAGAAAATTGAGGTTTGTCTGCTGCAACCACCAGAGAATAGATATTTACGATTTAAATTTACAAATGTGTGTTTAAATATTTTCGTCCAAAATGAGTGGTTTCAAAAAGTTACATCGGAGAATTTCATCGAGAAAATTTCTGATACGCACATGCTAAATTACATTCACAAAATGCGAAAAAAATAAAATTAATAAGAGCAACATACACGATTATTTTTGTATTTGAATAAATATTTTCTTAGATGCAAAACCTGAAAAATAAATTTCTTTGCACCTGGTATGTTAAATTTCACAAACACGAAGAAATTAGGTTTTTATTAACGAGAAAAGTATTTTAAACCCATATAGATTTTTTACGAAAATTTTCCACAAAAAAATGACAACTAATATATTTTAGTTCGCGGACCACAAAAAAAGGCTTCGTGGGCCGGATGCGGCCCCCGGGCCGACAGTTGGAAACCCCTACTCTAGATGCTTTGTTACATAAAAATATAATGGGGGATTTTACTAGAACGTACACTGGATTTACATTTGAATGTAAAAAGAGGAGTTGGAAAGGGAAGCTAAACTGTAAAAAGGAAAGCTAAGCCTTTTAAGATAAATTGGGCAAATTCCAATTTATTTTAAATAAACAAAAAAATAATAAAATTGCCTGTTAAACATAAAATTACTAAAACAAGAATACTTATTAGCTGATTTAATAATCTGTACTCTTGGAGGTCACTGAAGAATCAAGTGTTTTGGTAATAAAAAAAAATTGCGCCAGTAAGGATATCATACCCAATCGCGTAAATTTGTTCCTCGCTGAGTTTTATACATCTTTAAGACTCTAATGAGAAATAATTAAATGTTACATTATTATGCTCTTATTTTTATAACACAACTTTTTTTAACAATCAATGATGCAATAAATCTCAAATTAAGATTTTACATAAATATATATATATATATATATATATATATATATACAGTCGAACCTCGCTAACTCGAACCTCGATTTCACGAATTTTTCGATATCTCGAAGAAAAAAAAATTCCCTTCAAATTTCCTATACACTCAATGTTAAAAAAAACTCGATTTCAAGAATTTTTTTTTCTAATCTCTCAATAACTTGAATTTTTCTCTCTCCATAAATAGTGTAGATTTTTTTTTCTGAAAATAAAAAAATATTCCAAAAAAAAATACAATTTTAAGAATAGAAAACCAATTCTCATAATGATAAACTTTAAAAAAAAATGGACATAAGGACGTCAGTGGCATGGAATGATGTGTCTCTCTCTACGATAATGAATGTATTCAAGAAGGCTGGATTCCTTAAAGATCATGAAAGTAGTCAAACAATCAATATCGTTAATTCTGCTGAAAACTATACCGAAAATGATTGGGACAGATTGACCGGACTCATGAAACTTGATGACTTGGAATTTCATAACTTTGTAAACGTAGATGACGCAGTAACAGTGTGTGGTCAGTGGCATGACAATGATATCATCGCTCAAACAAAAGCTTCTTGTGAACTATCAGAAGAAGAGGAAATCGAAGATTTACCACCCAATGTTACTAACAAACAAGCACTTTCTGAGAGGCAACCAAATATGTCAGAGGAGACATTTAGCGCTATAGTCCACTTAGAAAGTGCTACAGACAAACTTTCTTACACATCTCTAAAGCAAACAACAATTGAATCTTTTTTTTAAATGAAAGTGTAAAAAGTGTTTTTAGAGTACATATGGAATAGTAAATAANTATATAAACACACAGGGTAACAGCTACAATTTAGATTTTCAAATCCATGACTTTTCATGCCTAATTCCAAGAATTTTTCACGACTTAACGAAGTTACTATTTTCTCTGACAAAAACACAACAATAATTTAAAAAAGCATTACAATAACATTAATTGAAATGATATGTACAACCAAAACTGTTATACTCTGCATCTTTATATTTACAGATTTTAAATTCAAAAAACATAGTAAAGAAAGAGTTAAAGCAATAAAATAGCTGAAAAAAATACAAAAGCAAATAAAAAAAATTTTCTGCAGTATTATATTCTGAAGATATTTTTTTGTTTCATCGGAAAGGAAAGAAATGCTCCTAACTTTTCAGTTCTCATTTTGGAATAAATAAAAGTCGCCAATGACTTGGCTTGCTTCGGCTAGAACTTTAAATTGACGAAATAAAAAAAATAAATTATAAAAAAAATTCTGAAATAACAGGAAGTTTGATTCGCTCTAGAAATGATGTTTTTCTTTCATTTTTTTAAAAAACACTATAATTTTTAAAGAACATGATAAAAACATTTTAAATTTTAATAAAATATGACTGTGAGTGGGGATTTTGCTACAAATTCAGATATTCAGGCCATCATGAAATGGGGGGGGGGGGTAAATTCCATTTTAAAATTAGATTTTTCGGCGGCCGAAATCCATGACTTTCCATGATTTTTTTTTTAAAAAAAAAGTGGTCAGAAAAATGACATTTAATGGCAAATTTTGCTCAATACTGAAATTCATGACTTTCTAGGTGTGCGGATACCCTGTATATATATAAGATCGTTGTCGAGTGGAAGGATAAAAACAGGTCTTAAGGACAGGTCGGCGTTACAAAACGTCAGCTTGAAGTGAGCTCTAAGCCCTGATTCGTCAATTTGTGAGCTAGACAGCATACGTCATCAACCGCTCAGCTTGGTGACGGTTGAGCTTGCTGCTTGTCAGCTTGGACGACTACTGACGTCCGAATCAACTGCTGTTGGATTGCAATGTAGTAACAATCCAACGACAGAAGCAATGGCGGACAACATCCAACAGAGCATTGAAATCAGCCAAGATTTTGATTTTAACATTAAACGAAGCTTCTTTTTCCTCTTCTTCTTCATTTAGCTAAGCTATAATGTGTTTTTTCTTGGACAAAGTCATTATTTGTTCTCTAAATCACTGGTCGACAATAATAAAATCCACACAAATTCAAAATAAATATTTGTTTACGTTAATAACGCATGCGCAATACGAGATAATGTCTGCTTTGGATCAACTTCTCACGCTGAGCTAACTAGGGCCTGGTTTCTTAGGACAGGTTGGCGTCAGCGGTAAGTCAACTTCCCGCTGACACCCAGATAAGGCGCTTGTCTAAAGAAACCAGGCCTTAAGGCAGGGAAGGAGGGTACAATTTATTTATTAACTATTAGACAGAGAACGTTTATTAAAGTGTACACGACATCGTTGTGCTCCTCAATAAAAAATAAAAAAAGCAAGGAAAAATCTTGCAAAGTAAATCCGCAAAATGTCTCATTTTAAGGAATAAGGGAAATCTTGTAGTTGGTTTATTAAATAGGTCACGCGATTCCCCACAAAGAGCAAAGGGGAAAATGTGTTACTTTTAATTAATGCATACTTGAGCCAAAAATAGATAAAAGACAGGATGTGAATTTAGAAGTGTGAGAAAGCGTTTCGTTTTGAATAATAAATTAAGAAAGGGATTTACAAAAAAGGAATAACACGAAAAGATTAATTGAAGATTTCTATGTTACTACCCGAAAAGTTTTAAATACAAGTTTTAAAAATTATCTATTTTCAAAACTTTCCCTACCATAGAAGCACAATCAAAATGAAAAGAATAACATTTGTAATCTCACATTACAATCAATAGATAAAATAGTATGAATTACAAAAAAAAAAAACACATTTAAATAAACGAGATAAAAATTTAACACTATGTTACGAATTTAAAACATAATTCACTACTAAAAAAATTTAAAAAAGCAGGCCTTCTTTTTAAAGAAAAAACTAGTTTTTTTTTTACTTCACAGTTTTTTTCAATTCATAGTGCTTTGTTTGACAATAACAGTACATTTTTTTAAATTTCCAACGGCACATTAAAAGACAATTGAACATCAAAAAGATAACAATAAATCTATAAATAAGAGCGAGCAATCCAGTAGCGTTCCCAGATAGATCTACAAGGGTGGGCAGGGGTACATAAAAGTCCATTACCTCGTGGAGGTCACACAATGTACAAAAGGGATCATGAACCACATTGATGCGACCTAGATGTTTTTTCAGGAAATCGTGGCCTGTTATCAGACGAAACATGGCAACAGATTTCATCCTAGGCCATTGTGGGAGATTGAGAATCTGTTTAAGACATGGTTTATTGAAATAACGATTTTTTAGTTCCTCGTAAAAAGAGGCCCTGAAGATGTTCTTTAATGGGACTTTTGATATTATAGAAAGGGAGTCTTGAATTAGATCTCTGTAGGACAGAGGCTCCTTTTTTTTGCCAGATCGGCGGCCTCGTTTCCCTGGATTTCCACAGGAGAGCCACTATCTTGGTATTACTGGCGAACTATTTGAGGAGATTTGAGCAATTATCGATGGTTAAAGATCGAGAGCGGCTGGGAGCTACACAATAAAGTTATTCACCAAGAATTATTATTCCTCATAATCACACAACTTAAATTAACTCTTCACTCAAGGTGAGAAAATTTTATAAAATTTTTTTAAAATTGGAAATATCCAAAAACTAAATAAGATAAAAATATGACAATACAAGATATATGAAAAGACAAGTTGACACTTTTTAAAAATAAATCTGAAATTCAATCTGAAGTTTTTTTTGACTTCCGTATTGTTTATTTTGTTAAAGAACAAAATTTAAAAAAAATGACACCGTGGTCGTTATTCCGAAGTTAAAGACTACAGTATTTTTATTTTTATGAAAAAATGACACTGGTAAGTGGGATGCTAATCTTACCTTTTGAAATTCAATTCCTATTGTCCCTGATCGCTATATCATATTTATCTTTAGCAAAAATATCTGAAAAATCTTCTAAAATTTTCTGAAATTGGGAATTTTTTTCATTATCTAGAATTTGCATAATTCTGTCGACATGATTTTGACAATATTGCGCACCATTATCACATTTAGTGTCAAGAATATTTGAAAATTCAAGATTACTTTCAGTTTTGCTACTTAAATCTTTATTTTAAGTCTATTTTTTGTCTTATTTTTCTTTAAATTTACTTTGTTTCCATTTTTATTCTTGTTTATTCTCACGTCTAAAATTTTCTTTTCTTTAACAATTTCTCCATTTTGTTTAAGATTATTTGATTTAACATTCTTTCTTTTATTTTTATTCTCAACTTAATTTTCATTATTGGTATTGTTACTGCAATCTTTAACCTGGAAGTCAGGAGAAATGTGTACAGACAAGTTGCTTTTATAATCCGAAAAAAGGATCAGTTTTCTCAGATTTTGCAGTACAACTCGTTTAACATAATCAATCACAAATTTAATCCCATTACATTCCAATAAACCCAATATGGCATAAGGTAGATCAGTATTTAAAATATAAAATTCCACTTACCTAGCTATATTTCCAATTTTTAAATTTAAAGTGTAAGTTTAGTTTAGTTGCAAAATACCTTTTGTTTGTTTCACATTAACACAGTTTTTTCTTTCTTTTTGGACATTCAGTTTTTCAAAAAATTTATTTAGGATATTTAAAGTACTGCATGTATCAATATTTAACAATACAGTTTTATTTGTCACAATCGGGTATTTGTCACTTTTATTGTTTTCATTTTATTTTGCATGCATCCGGATACTATTAATTGTCAATTTTTTGGTTGGTCACTTTCCTTTTTAGGCTGAGTTTGATTCTCAGCCATAAAAGAATTAGGTTTGTTTATACAATCTTGGCCCCAATGATAAGCATTAGTTATTCCAAGCTTATCGCATTATTTACATGGCTTATGAGGCAACTACTGGGCGAAATGACTTGTTGTTTATTTTTCATGAAAACTGTCACTTTCCTTTTGAACTCTAGGTCTTAATTGGGATTGTTTCTTAAAATTTTGACTTGGTCGGGAAAAATGTTGGTTTTGTCGAGAATTATAATAATTTGGACTAACTGGGTTATTAATGAATGGCCGCCTAGGTGTCCAGCCTTGATATTGTTGTCTGTACCCATTAAATTTGGATTCTGGCATTTTTTGTTTGATTTCAATTTGGGGTAAAACATGGGAGACATCATGAATTATTTTAGGAACAATTGTGAGCCACTCAATTGGGGTTTTGGGTTCTTTTAAAAACAAAAGTGTTTTAACTTGGGTTTTAATTTTTTAATCCTATATACAGACCCTCAATTGTATACTCATTACTTAAATTTATTTTTTGACCTAACTCTACCTTTTCAGTAAAATATGAATTCAGGTCTTTAGTTTGGTCCGAAAATTTTAAATTTTGAAAATCATTATAGCCAATTGGAGGTGAAAAATAATGCTCATGAAAAATTTCAACTATTTCATGATAAGAATTACAATTTAAGCAGTTATTAATATATAATTTCAATGCTGAACCTTTAATGAATTTTTGAAAATTTTTAAATTTCCATTCCTCATTTTTCGAAATGTTCGAGCCAGGCTGCGAATTGAACACCATATCGGGCTCTAAGATTAATATATCTGGTTTATCTTGTACATTTTGATCTACACTTAAATTTTGTAAACATGCATTTAATACATTTTCTAAATTAATAGTATATGTTTTCACATTTGTGATATTGAATTTATAATTTTTGCCACACGGTAAGGGTATTCAATAAATATAATATAAAGTTAGAAATAAATTTCATTAATTATTGCAGTTACATTTCGAAGAGAAATGTTCTTAAATATTTTAAATAAATATAATGTAATTCAATAAATATAAGATAAAATTAAAAATAAATTTCAATAATTGTTGTAGTTACATTTCGAAGAGAAATTTTTTTAAATATTTTAATTGCATTTTTATCTTCACCCTAAACACTAAAGTAAAACAAAAATGTAAGTTCTACAAACCAATAAATCACGGAAATTCTAACATATAAAACAATAAAATTGAAAATAATTTTTCCAAAAATTTTTTATGCCGATCAAAACAATCAATTCACAGAAAAGAAAAATTTCTCTAGAAAAAAAATTTCAATAACAGCGAATAAGTTTTCGAAATTTAAAAATAAACATATCTGTTAAACAATGAAAATAAGATAAATGTATAAAAAATAATTATTTCAATTGAAGCATAAAGTATGAGAAAAAATTTAAAAATAAATTTCATATCAGTGCATTTTCTTATTTATTCGATAAAATTTTAAGAAATAAATGTTTTATGAGTTAAACATAAAGAATTGTAGAAAAAAAAATTAAAAAAAGAATATACCACAAAGGATACGTAGCTGAAGAAAGTTCGAAATAGTCCAAGATAATTTAAAAACCACATGAAAGTTGATAAAAAATTAATTTATTTCTTATGAGGAATCCTATTTCTCCTTGAATGAGGCGGGGTGAGAAATCATTGATGATACAATTCACAGAGCACCACGGGGAAAGACATATCAGCGTTTTCCGAAAGGAAGGGATGGGATTTCAAATCCAATGCAAATTCAACAATCCGATGCAATTTCTCTTTATAGTCCAAGGGGGTGAAAAATGTTGAAGTTCAGCTATTTCAATATTATTCATAGCCTTGAGAACTATAGACATAACATGCTGCACACACATATGAGAAGTCGACGATCGTTAAGTAAGGTACCATTCATATTAATGAAAAGTTTAATGATTTTTTGTTGAACATACTGGATGAATTATCATGAGTTGAAGTAGAATTTGACTGATAAATTTCCAACTGTCCGTTCGAATGAGATATTTCATATTTTTGATGTACCCTCTTCTGAAGTTGATTAATTTAATTTTAAATGACCTTTTTAATGAGGTATTACATATATTTGATGTACCCCTTCCATACCGTTTTATCCTGACGACTTAAAACGTCGTTGCCGAGTGGAAGGATAAAAACAGGTCTTAGGCAGGGAACAAAATATGTTACACATATATCTTACTCATTAGTCAGATGAAACCACGATTTTAAAACATTCACACCTTTCATACACCTTTAAGACTCCAATGAGAAACAATAAAAATAAAATTTTCTATACTATTTTGCTTCCATTTGACAACACAATTTTTTTATCCTTCAGTGAGGCAATAAATACTAAGTTAAGCTATAAATATGAGAATTATCTTAATAATCTATCGCCACTTAAAGCTAAAAAAAGGAAAATTCATGTAGCATTATTAAATAATTAGAGAATGCGAAGTATTTCAGTTTTATTGGTACTTGCTTTAAACAGGATTACATGAATACATTTGATACATAAAAATTTATTAGTATAAAAAAAAAAGGATTTACTGATATTTCTTCTTCCTCTTACAGAACTTTCTTGCAAATTTGAAATTTCATCAGCTGAAAATAAATTTAATTTGCAGCAATTAAAAATATATAACATAAAAAATGAATGGTGCATAGATCAAATTGGGATTTTTATTATGGTTAAGCCATAATCAGAACTGCTTTACAAATTTTTAAGACATTTGATTTGAATACAGTAATTGAAATATTTTTAGAATGAACTAGGAACACCCTAACTTTTTCCGAATTAAGCTTCGAATTAAAATATTATTTGTTAGGCATTGAGCACAATCATGAATATTTTCTGAAGTAGCCAAAAATCAGACTACCTTGTAAATATGTTGTAAGATTAACAATAACTAAGAGAACTGCCTAAAACAGATTTTAGAAAAAAAAAAAACAACTTTCCACGTAAATTCACTACTTTAATGGTTAACATTTCTTTAAAAAACCTACAGTTTTGCGTTAAGTTCAAAATATATTAGTCTAAGGAAGAGTATGAATAAGTGGATGAGCTTGAATTTCAATTTTCGAAGCCGGGTTTTCAGAATTAATCATATAACAAAACATTTAAAAGGAAAGACCTTTGTTTTTTCTAAAAAAATACTTTTTCAAAAATAAGGGAAGAAAACTAAAGAATCATTTCTACAGTAAAGACACATATAATAAAACATTTAAAAGGAAAGACCTTTGTTTTTTCTAAAAAAATACATTTTCAAAAATAAGGGAAGAAAACTAAAGAATCATTTCTACTGTAAAGACACATAACGATATAACATGAAAATGCCCGATCAACGTTGAGTTCAATTTCGCTTTTTGAGATCTAAACCACGATTTCTTTACGAACCTACTGTATAGTCACGTGACAATTCGAGTCGGAGGTTATTAATAATTTTGGGTATACCAAAAATCTCGTGAAATGAACACTGGATCTGAATGAAAAAGACGAGTGTTAAAACAATAGAACGAATTAGGAAATGTTATGCAAAAGCATCAAACACAATTTCTCTCCTAGGGATGGGGGCATCTCAAAAATCTTAAATAGGAACCTCTATTTTTTACGGCATTGAATTCGCCAGAAAAAAGTACCTTGATTCAACAGATTTTTGCACTTTCGTTCACAGATGACGCTGTTACAGTATCATAAGTATGAGGGTTAAATTGTTTAACAATGGAGATTTATCGAGAAATAGATGTCAGATTTTAAAAAAAAAATTGAAGTTAGGTGATTTGGTATTTTGAAATACCCTATCTAATGACATCAAACTTTAATCCCTAACCATTGAAAACTATTATGGTCTAAGGCGAGGTCAGGTTTGATGTCAATTAGTATTTTGTACTGAACTTCTCGAATCCAAATATTTTATTTCAATTTTGTGATTACGCGCAATCTGTGAACCAAAATACAAATACCTATAGGTCAAATCAGGTGCTTTTTCTGGATAATCCAAATTCGCAGTAAAGAATTGGGGTTCCCTTTGAGATTTTGATGTAGTCCCACCAGACCCTCAGAGAATAAGGTTGGGAGTCAGGCTAGGTATCAGTGGGTAGATTTTAATAAAATATTAAACAAGTGTTATCTTTTTTCCCAATATAATGTGCTTTTCACAAACATTTACCGTTTCGAAATTACTGGAACACATTTTATTTTATTTAGGATTGTGTATACCAAATAAAAGTGGAAATTTGTTGTTGTAGAAATTTGACTAGAAATTAATGATGAAAATTTTTTATTTATGAATCACCCAGCTTTTCCATACAGTAGAAGAGAGACAAGAAAAAGAGAAAACATATGCAGAATGTCTCAAAATATCGTACAAACTTGGAAGGGAGGAGGAGCAACCCATAAGAATTGAGAATTTCGAAGTACCCATGCCTGGAAGCATAAAACCAACGATTGCACCAAATCAAACTGAAGAGGGATTTAGAACACGCTGATTAAATCTGTTGCCCGCGTCATCTGTGTCAACTTTCTGTAGTACCTCCCCAATGGGTTTTTTTCGTTCCTCTGCAATTCATTCACAATTCAATCAGGAATAATTTCTTAAATTTTTAATGATAATATTTCTCACATTAGCTTTAAGTTTCACGTTAAAAATCTGTATACTTTTTTAAACATTAATATTTAGGATTTTCCAGGTAAGAAAAAGTTTCCAATTTTAGTAAAACTTAAAATTATAAGATAATATTGATTAAAAGTAAATCTTAAGCGCACACTTTAAACGTTCTTATAGTTAGCTTCGGTATAATAAATTTATGAGAAATATTATCTTAAACATGAATTTAGTAATCTTAATTCGAATTTAACTGCCTCAATCCATGTAACAATTTTCAGGCTCCTAACTCTGTCAAGTTTCATAATCTCATTTAAATTTAGTATGATTGCTGAACCAAACAAATAAAAATTACGGAGGTACAGTTTAGATTTATTATATCAGATGATATGCAAATATCCTTTAAAAGTATTTTTTGTTGCTTGAAAAATATTTTATCATAATTCAGAGAAAAATATTTTATAATATAAAAAGTGTAATTATAATTAATATTATCAGTAACAACTTTAGAGCATATTTAAAATTTCTACAATTTATTTTATAGCGAGTAAAACATAATAAGTAAACTAATTACGCAAGTTACAATAAAATTAAAAGTATACAATGAACTAGGAAACTTGTTTTTTTTTTTATAGAATTTTTACTTCTACTCCTTAACACATTTCTTCAGTCTAAAAATCAAAATGTTTAAATTTAATGGGAGTTAGGTTTAAAAAAAAGAAAATTTTAAGAGAATGAATTTATATTAGTTTTTTAAATTTTTTTGCAAATAGAATATTTGAAAAGAATGAACATTTAACAAACACTTAAAAAAATGAGAAAAATAAGTTCTGAAACTGACCTTTAGGCAAAGTTTATTTTATTTTATTCTAGAATAAAAGAGGGCGCGGCGTGTTAAATAAATACGTGTAAAATTAATCGTATAAACGATAAAAAACAAAAGTCATTTTCTTAGAGACTCAAGAATTACGCGAAGTAATGAACTTATAATCGCTATATAAGTAAAATGTAATTTCTAATACAATTTCATATAAAAAAAAGATTTAACAATAAAGCAAAGAATTTAAAAAGAAATAATAAATTTAAATAACAACAAAGATTTAACAATTTTTGAAGTATATCATGCTCTAACAATTTCTTAATTAAATTTATTGTTTCCAAATGAAAAGAGCGAAGTTAAAATCTAATGTGAGATTTCAAATGAATGATGAATACAATTTAAGTACAAATAACACATTAAAAGTATTTTTGATTACCCTTAAAAAGATTTTATCTTCTCAAGACGAATATTTGATAATATATTTTTATTGAAAGCTGTAAATGATAGGGTTTTTTTTCACCAATTTCATTTTGTATCATAAAAAATTATAATACCCTAAAGTGTTAGTCTGGTCAACAAAATGTGATGGTATTATGAAAAAAAAGCATGCAAAATGAAACATAATTTAATAGGGTGTGGTCCAATGTAACGCAGATATTATTTTTAATAAATCTTGTCATTTTTAATATGAGTATTAAAAGTAAAGAACAATAAAAATGCAAAGCAAAAGCGAGGAAACATTGAAAATAAACTAATAAATGGGTACATTGAGCTTTCTGTAGATTTTTTTGTTTGATAAAAGATTGCGACAGGAGTAAAATAATTAATATGAGGAAATTTGACTAATCAAAGAGAAATAAATAAAATAGTAATTTTATTCAATAAGTATCAATTTCAAACTATTCTATTCCTTGGTGGATATTAGAATTGATCAAGGCAATTAAACAGTGATTTTGATGTCAGTTAATAATTTGTGAGTGACATTAGTTTCATAAGAATTTATGCATTGATAATAACAATAATACGAGCAATATTTTTTCTAAATTTAGAACACTACGGTGAAGAGTAATAATGTTGCGTTGAAGAGAAATAATGTTGGCAAAAAAGTTGACCATTTCAAGTTAGAAAATAAAGCTTTTATTCAACTCGTTCCTTACTAAAAAAAAACACTAAGTTTAACAAACCATCAACGTGCTCAAAATTTCTCTTCAGTTTGAGTAGGTGTTAGTGTCGATTTCATGCTGCCCCGGAAATGTCATGCGTTAATAGGGGTACATTATTTTTATAGACTTCACATTATTTTTATCACGTGCATTTGAATCGGCACGTTTATTTATCAAAATTATTTTTGTTTTATCTACATTTCACTTTCTTAAATTATTGTCCAAAATTGCACTCAAACGGTCACAGATTATTGTAGCTATTGATTTAACGGCTAAATTACAGAGTCAATTTGTTTGCCAGATTAGTAATTTACATTAAAACAGCTAATTCTTGGCCTACTTAAATGTAAATTTTAAGAAAACATGAAATTAAAATGATTAAGCATGTTTTAGCTTCTAATGTACGAGAATAATCAATAAAAAGGGGCATACAACTACAATTATGGCCCTAATCCTTATGATGTGCCCCACCACTCTTCCAAGTTTGCGAACGTAGTTCAGGGACTACATAAATAACGTTCATTATCACAGGAAGCTTAACAGACACTAAATGCATTCCAGCCCAACTAAACAAACTGGTTTTAGATCATTTGAGTCTTTATTCGTGTTGCCGCTGCAATAGATTTTAGAAAGGTTTTATATAATTTATTTACATCATTATGTAAGCGCTTATGGAGTTGAAAAGTTGTATGTTGGCTGTTATTAAGAATTTTTTTTTAAACGTGTGAAAAAACTAAGAGATTCAGTAGCTTTGTTTTTTTTAATATTTTTTTTGTTCGTTCAACAGTACAAATAACATCAGCCTACAGTGCGCTAAATAAAAAAGAAAACGACTAGTAAGATCTAAGATGAAACCTTAATAGTTCGAGAGACAAATTTTGACTACATTAATATTTGTACAGACGATAATTAAAGTTACGAAATCAGTCAGTAGGTACTCGTTAATAGATGGACTTAATGTAAACAATAACAATCTTCCTGAAACCAGGAGAAATTTAGAAAACTTCCGGTGTATCCCTCCGCTTATGATATGGATACGAGTCGATGAGTGAAGAGCCTTAGTATTGTAGGAAGTTTTATTAGTATAATTTGTATTAAAATTAGCACTTAATTTTACCATTCATAAAAATTTCCTGTAATTTACAAATTTTAACTGGTTGTGAGCTTAAAATAAAATTTAGAAAATTAATATCAAAACATAAATAAAGTGTAAGGTTTACCATGTTTTGAGTGTTATCCCTTATTTGGCTCTAATTCTATGAAGTATCAGAGTTTGTAATTTTTTGGGTGGCATCATAGCATGCTTGAGGAGACTTCCGAATTCATTTATTGAAATTTAAATTGAAATAACGTATTATATTGTAAACACTACAAGTATAATATTACTGGATGGTGCACTTTTTTAAAACTTAGGAGTAAAAATCAATCGGAAGTAGTAACTCAGAAGTCTTAACGACGAATTTCAAACCCTAGCACCATTTGTGCTTAGCTTTACACGGTCAACTATCCATAAATAAACATACTCTTTTTCGACGGATCTGAATTCTTGACCCTCAAATTATGGAGGCAGCCGTAATCTGGAAATAAAATAGGGTTCAAATATTATAGGTAGAAGGGTCGATATATTGGGGCAGAAAATGTTAATTCCCTCTTTTGTGTAACTTGCCATAGGTGAGGAACTTTTTAAGTGAATCAAAAACTTTATTATATATGCATATATATCCGTCGTTGAACAGCCGACCCAATTTTGTGTTTACGACAACTAATGTTCAACTCCGTAGCCTTGTAATTTTGAACCAATCCAGAAGACAAGGAAAATCCTGGATCAATACCCCCAGAGGTATGATTTATAATGGGAACGTGGAGGACTTTGTGACTCGACATATTTAACGTACATCAGTCACCATATAGCCGGCGTGTATCTACTAAAAACAGGGAGCTGGCTAAAAGATGATTCTACGTAAAAGATAAATTTTTATATTAGCAGTTCTCTTAACCCTTTCGTACGGCAGTCCGCTCGTCACAGGTGACGATGCTGAACAGATCATCGCTAAGTTTGTTCATTGTATATCGGTGGTAGGCTGATGTTCGGACTTATTTAAGTGTCACATAACGATGTTTGGTGATTTTGCAAATATATATAAAAATGCATCTAGGATATTTTTTTAGTAATTTAATTCAATATCGGTAATTTTAAAAGTCGACACGCGAAACCACATTAGTTTTTTCGCATTCTCTCAGCTTTTCCTGTTTGCACTAGAAACGAAGCATCCATCTTTTATTACGGTGTTTCCCACTGTTTCATAACCCTAAGAAAAGTATCTTTCTAATCTATAAAATATATTAAGCGCATTCAAAGTATACTTTTCGTAGTATTTTCTCTCCAACCGTTGAACAGCCAACCAAATTTTGGGTTTACGACTACAAATGTTCAACTCTGTAAGCTTGTAATTTTTAACCCAATACCGAAGAAAGGGGAACTCCTGGATCAAGTATTGAGTGAAATTTGCCTACGTGTAAGATTTTTTGATGGTACCAACCCTTATTTGTATTACATGGGGAGAAATACCACGTAAAACAATCTTCCGCGGTTAGTCTGACGGCAAGGGACCTGTGGCAGTTTGAAGCAGATTGAGCCTGTTATCAAACGGTACAGCGATCGTAGCGAAAAGGTAAATGGTAACAATCTTAAATTTAAATAAATGCTAATTTTTACATAACATTAAGCTATGCATTTTAAATGAAAAAATTCAAAACTTGAATGAAGTCAAATAGTTTTTAAGAAATGAAAATTTAAGAATACCATCATCTTAACGCTATTCAGTGTGAGATAAAAAGTAGGGGCCTAAAATTTCAACCACCTTCTATCTGTAAGAGGACGTCATCATTTTGGAGAAACAAGTTCAATAACAAGTTCTTTTTTTTAAATTTTTATCTTGAATAGTAATTTTAATTATAAATTATAGAAGAAAGTGAGTTCAAGCAAATTATGAATTCGCCATTGATATAAATTGAATTACAGACGATATTTTTTCATACATATATTTTAAAGATAGCATCAGTGATGTTTGCTTGCTTATAGCTTTCATTAATCAAAAAAGGGAGTTAATTTGCAAGTTTTCATGTCAGAAATGACTTTAATTCGTTACGATATATAAACTCTATGATCAACGGGAGTGAGTTAACATACGTGGATACGTCACTAAATTAGTATTCTTAAAGTAATTTGAAACATCGTGATTATTTTTTTATAATTATGCTTTTAAAACACATTTTAATTAAATTAAATAATTTAAAATTAATACAACTAATATAAAGTTTCGTACTGATACGCAAAATTAATAGAGAAATAGAATTTTAGAAAAAAGTAAAAAATTATCATACTATTATAGCAATAATTGAAAAATATGCTGCGTACTAAAAGGCAAAGGAAGATAAGTACTTTATTTACGTAGCACTAGAGTTTCACAATGGGCTATTGGTGACGGTCTGGGAAACATCCCTGAGGATGATCTAGACATGCCGTCGCAATTTTGATGAGCTGCAGAAGGGATGGCTCTCCTGATTTAGTTGCCCGATGACCTGCGCATGAAGTCGAGCACTTAGAGGTAAAACAGCTTATCGAGAACTAATACCGCGTACCCTCAATCCGTACGCAGGCTGATTTAAGTGCTCACCCACCCGTTTACTGACCACAAGCAGTGATGTTTGACTTCGGTGTTGCACTGGGAAATGTGTCTTTACGATTTGCGGCACACTAAAAAGCAAAATTGAACTGCACTGATTCGTTTAGGAGAAAAATAAAAAATCGCCATACAATTTTTGACATCACTGAATCTTAATTTGTTTTAGTAACAGGCACTACTGGTATCATGGCAATTGCAATTTTAAAGTGTACCAAACACACGAACACAGATACAAGGTATTATATAAGTATATTTGGTACAGAACCATTTAAATACTGTGGAAAGAGATTATAACAGGCTACAACTTATCAGAGGAAACAGCACGATCGTGGTAAATTTTGACTATGACGAGTTGGTTTCCTGCTATAGCATCGTGCCAAAAGATACTGAATGCATTTGATGGGATAAATTACTATAAGAGTGTTTTGCTTTATCTAATAATGTAAAGCCACCGGCAATAATGAAAAATAATAAATGATTTTACAATAAGGAATGATTTTAGCATTATCAATTGCGCTAGTACATGCCTTTCAGTTTCGGGCACATTTCGTAGTGCTGTTTTGTACTGAATAATTGCTTTTTTTTAATTTCTTTTTTTAAACGGGTATTTAGCTAGCAATTCATATTTTAACGAAAATGTAGCAAATGTTATTTTAGGTCGAATAGTTAATACTAGGTTTCGTGTAATAAAAATGATGCATATTGAAAAAAGATGTGCTTGCTTTTAAAGATATGTTTTGAAGGGAAACTGCAGTGCATTAAACTAATGAATAATATGAAAGTTTGATCTAATAATTAGCTTTTCGATTCCCTCTTAAAGATCCAGTGAAATAGGGAAAACACAACAAGAAATATCATTAACATTTAGTGGTTCAAGTGGTTGACTGCTCTTTTGCCCTTACTATTGGGATTGGGACCATATTTTAGATTTTTAATAATCAAGAATTCAAATCTGATGAATATAAGAGATATTCAGATATCAGTGAGAGTGCACTTTTTTGTGTCTGATTACATGACTAGCTGTAAATAATTTGAGGAAACCTTTATGACTGGCAATTAGTTCATAGAAATTAGGCTTTATTAGAATACAAGTTATTCAGTGAAATAGCCTTAATTTGCTCATTATTTATTACAGCTATCATGATAACATTAAGAATTTTCCAACATGTCTTTCAATATAGGCAAAAATATCAAATTTCCGTAGTGCTAGAAACTTTTTATATCTTGTTCCTACTAGCAGCTTTAAGGAGATTAAACAAACGTAAGCATGGCTTATCAGGAAAATTTTCATTTTTTTTGCAGGGGTTAAATAGTGTGTTTTAGGTTTCTACATTTCTGCTATATGTGTTAGCTTTCATGATATTAAATCACCTGAATGTGTAGTACAGCGGGAAAAATATAAAAGCGAACATTTTTAGGAACTTTTGGTCTAATGATAGGATATTCACGCATTAGGATTTAACAGTTCGAGGATCTAACTCCAAATATGCGAGTAAATATTAAATCTTCCAAGTCGTGATGATTTACTCTCGCCTCTCTTTGAAGTAACCCAGGTTCACATCCAAATGGCTGGTCGATACGAATATTGCTTCCAGCTTGACCTGACCAAGGTCCTGACGTATAATGTCCTCAGTGATAAACAGATCATGAGTTGAAATCCCTTTGCTATTGGGTTTTTGTTTTCCTCTTAATGTAATGCAAATGCGAGTTACTTCTATTTACAAGTTCCCGTGCAGGCTAGTATGACCCAATGTTTGGTCTAAGAGTACCCTTATTTTCTGAATAGGATTCAAAATTACAAGACTGAGTAGAACTTCTATAGTCGTAAGCCCAATGAATGGGTCAAGTATTCGACGCCGGTTATAATATTAATGAGAGAAAACGGCATTTTAAGTTAGAAATCAGACATAAAAGCAAATCTTCCTTAAGTCCTTGTTCGTAAAATTTCAAATGTTTAATTATAAGTATCTGCTTTTTTTTATCTTGCGCACTGCATGTAAAAATAAAAAAGTATTAAGGTTTAAATCTTGCGGAATTGGGGCGAAGTGCCTCCGTTTTTTACTAGTTTTTTTTTTAAAGAGAGAACTACAATATAACGCATTCGTTTTATCAGAGCAGCTTAAACGTTAAAAAAATGATTACTAATTAACTTTGATTGTAACAAATTTATTTTGGTTTTGGACTTAGTCCGGATGGGATGATTTTGGAATTAGTCCGGTCCAAATTAAAATGTCAACATTGTGCAAAGTTTTATTATTCTTTTAAAAAACTATTTTGCGCACTTGATGTTTGAGCTTGTATCATGATTTTTAATTCACTTTACATGACATTATAAAATTGAATTGCAGAAAAGTTCTTAGAATTATGAAAGATTTAACGAATGAAATTCTTTTTAAATAATTGTAAAAATTCTTATAAGTTGTGGGATACCTACTTTTTTATAATATAATAAAATATTTCAAAAATAATTTAACATTCATGTAAAAAATCATATGCTGCATTTATACTTTATAGTAATAAAGCAAATATTTCGTTTAATTAAGATGAAACCTATTGAAACAATGAGTTCAATCCATCGTAGTTACAAATTAATTAACACAGTTATCAATTCTACGCACCAACTAATTTAAGCATCACTCATCAGAAATCAAGTTCTAATTTTTTTCTCAGTTCAAAATTGTCACGCTGCGAGTGTTTGCAGCGTCAGGTCGATAAATCACATTAAAAAAATCTGTACTAGAAAGTGCCAGGAAACATTTCACTTTGTGCAAAAAAATTCAAAACATTAAGCTGTTTTACGTGATACATTAACTAATAGATATTGACTTAGTTCATTATAATTGTATTCCAACTGGAACAAATCATTTAAAATCGTTGAATGACATGAAGGGAAACTAATATATTCACATTATAATTTTTTTTCGTTCAGCAGAGAACAATTTTATTATTCAGAACAATTATTTTTCTGAAGAAACAATTACTAAATAATTTCGTTAGATTAACTACTAAAATAACTTAATTATCTAATAAAAAGTGGAAGTGTTTTTGTAGTTTTAAGTAAATGACGTTGAAAAATTTAGAAAATCATTCCTGATGTGACGCTTTTGATCTTAGAAGAGGTCTAACCAGCACGTTGGACACCTCGCTAATTTTATATGACTTGCCCGCCTAACCAAAATGATTTTCTCAGTATGTATTGCATTAGTTTCTTCGCCTCGTGGTGCTACGAACAAACTCAGTGTCGGTCACCAGTGACGCCCATGGCACTCAACGTGTTAAGTTGAAGCTAATTTATGTCACCTTAAATTGCAAGTAGAAACAAGGTATTCAGAGACAGAATAAAAAAAAAATTATTTCAGTAAATAAAAAGGAACAAGACCAAAACTTGCGTAGTTGAAATACTTATGCATGCTTTGAAACCGTATAAAAAATAAGTTGAAAATCTAAACAATTGTAGAGTGGTCCAAAGTAGTTTAAATATCGAAAAATTTACTTAGTAAAGTTTAACACCTTCAGGACCGTGATCACATATATGTGATGACGCGATTTTACCTCCATAGTCCCCATTATCATGTAGAAAACATGCCCTTCTAATTCTTAGCGAACCAAGATCATTACTGTACAGTGATAATACCGTAATTTGGTATTGGTACATATGCGTACTTTTTAATATCCACAGTTAGAAGGCGTTTCTCTTTCTGCCGGTCCTGCAGGAGTTAATTTATGTATAAATATATATAAGTAACTCAAGTTTCAATACCTTTGGTCATTTTTGTTATAAAATATATCGCAAGATATAAAATTTACTTGCCTGTACTATTTGAATGTCATTAATTTCCATAAGAAATTTAGTAAGTGCAAAAATTCAGCAATACAAATATAATAAAATGTGTCACACTTCATACATATATATACACTACTGGCCATGAAAATTGTTACACTAGGAAGGCGACTCACCACAAACGAGAAACTTGCAGGATGGATAAAGCATGTTGTGGTATGCAAATGATTAGCTTATCAGCGCATTCAAGCAAGGCAGGCGGCGGTTGTGACACCTACAATGTGTATGAAAGAGATTTGTCACTGAGTTTCTCATACAGAAAAATTTGAGCGATGTTCTTGAGTAAAAAAGTTTTTGACTCGTGTAAGTAGAAATACCTACGAGCAGTGTCCGAGTTTGATCGAGGTCGAATTGTGGCCTACCGGGATTGCGGTTTATCATACCGAAGTATTGCTTCTCGCGTTGGTCGGGATCCCATGATTATTACTAGAATATGAAATCGATGGGTTCATGACGGTCACATGGAACGCTGTGCAGGATCTCAGCGGCCCCATCACTAACAGCCCAGTAGACAGACATATTATTCACATGGCCTTAAGGAATCGTACAGCTTCGTCACGAACCCTGAGTCACCAAATGGGGTCATTTGTAAGACAAGTGTCTGCACGAACAGTTCGATGCGTTTGCAGTAGCATGGACTGTCAGCACGGTGACCATGGCTTCGGCTATCCTTGACGCTGCATCACAGACAGGAGCGCCTCCAATGGTGTGATCAACGACGAACTTGGACACAGGAATGGCATGACGTCTTTTCAGACGAATCCAGGTTCGGTATATAGCATCATGATAGCCGCATCCGTGTTTGGCGACATTGTGGAGAACGCCCATTGGCAGCTTGCATTCGACATCGTCATACTGGCCCATCACCTGGAGTAATAGTATGGGGTGCCACTGGATACACGTCTCGATCACCTCTTGTTCATTGCCGGCACTTCGAACAGCTGCCGTTACATTTCTGATGTGTTAGGGCCAGTTGCTCTACCTTATCTTCGAGGCCTCCATAACGCTACGTTTCAGCAGACAATGTACGACCGCAGGTTGCCCGCACTATCCTGACCTTCCTTGATACAAAACATGTTCGCCTGTTGCCCTGGGCAGCACGTTCTTCTGATCTCTCATAAATTGAAAACGTCTGGTCAGTGGTTGTCGAATGAGTGGCACGCCACCACTCGTCGATCGATTAATTGTGGCATAATATTGAAACTGCATGAAATGCTGTACCCGTCTATGCTATCTAGCTTCTGCTCGACTCGATGCCCAGGAGAATAACTGCTATTATTATTACTGCCGGGGGAGGCTGCTGAGTACTGATACCTCAGGATCTAAACATCCAAATATCCTGAAAATTTAATAACTTGTTCTTCCCACTTTAATGCATGTGCCCAATAAATATTATTCTGTTATTGGCATTCCTTCCTGGTACAGCAATTTTAATGACCAGTAATTTCATTACATACAACTAACATATACATACAACTAAACATACACATTAATGCCCATACATAATTATTAATAATTTTGAGATATAATTTTCTGAAATATAACGTAGATGCAACTCGAATTAACCTTTAAACTGAAATTAAATTGTAATTTTAACTAACCAATTGATTTACGTTTGTTCTGTTTAACAATGAGCTTGATTGCTTCACGTTCGACAAGTTCAGAACTAATAAGTGTTTTTTGCTTAAAAACTAGAGCTCATGGCTAAAGAGAACACTAGAGCTAAATGCGAGATTTAATTTCTTGGAAACGCCAGTGATAAACAAAGAGGAGTCACATTCACTTAATCACCAAAAGGAATAAAAAGCTGAATAATATCAAATTTTATCAAGGTGTATATATTAAGCTTAATAGCCTTGAGTTACCTTTATATTTTTCCCCTTGAATCATATTAAACGTTATTTTCTACTGAGATGGAATCAATTTAGATTGAAGAATTCTTCAAAATTAAAATTCGACTAATTGGAACACTTAGACACAAACATCAAAAGTCACAACATCAATAACAGTTAGGTAACACATACTTGCAATTTATCGCATGCCCTTTTATTTCATCAACAGTCATATAGAATATGGTCATTTTTCCAACCCTGCAATACAGAGAGAAATTATATCAAATTAAATCGGCAAACAAATTATAATGCGGAAAAGAGTACTGATATATAGTTAAGGTTTATAATATTAAAAGGCAACAATTTCCTCTCAGTAAATAGGGCTCCCAACATGCTTTAGCTGAAGAAAAGGGAGAAAGAGGACCTTTTCAATAAACAAAGTTAAAATAAATAAAATTCAGGTATACTTAATAAATGATTTAGTGTTCCTTACTTAAACATCAGAATTCATTTAAAGGAAAGACCCTACTAGATAGAAATTTTTTTAAACTCGGTAATAAAACGTGAGAGCTGGGAGTAATTACAAAAATTTTTTTTAATGCAGTTTTATTTCGCACTTAATATTTGTTTTATCATATTGTATATACGATAAATAAGACTAATTTTTAACATGACAGTAGCAATACATTTAATACATAAAAGATGTATTGAAGAAATTAATATATTCGCACTTGGAGACTTATCAGCATTTAAAAGAAAAGAACTTTTAGTTCGGCTTTCAGGAGAAAAGCTCCAGACACCCGTTTTGCGTCGTGGCGGGAACTATGATGATATGGTTACTATGATCTTAGCTTGGCATCTTTTCTCCCTTCCCTAGTATTAGTGGCAGTCCTAGAGGAATTAGTCTTTCTTTTATTCTCTCGTCGTAATGTTACTTTTCTTTTCATTAAATTTATGACCAGAGAAAACTCTTCAAAATTTTTAGTTTCGTAACAAAATTAAATATTTTTTTAAAAAGACCGAAACATTAAAGCTAAGAAGTTTGTTTCTTCTTTTTAAATGTACGATATTACAAAGTTAAAGTAAGAACCACAAAGCATTATAAAATTTAAAATAAGAATTGCTTAATACATTATTCTAATAGATATGTTTTAAAAGATTTTTAAATTGATTAATTTAATTACATTTTGATTTCTTTTTCTTAGATGTTTTTTAAAGCCTTATAGTCCTTAAAACTTCATAGATAAAAGATGTAAGTTTTAATGTTAATGAACTTGCTATATGAAGTGTAAATGCTTTATCCGATCATTTAATAAGAGGTATTCAAAAGCTGAATGAAAATAAGATTCTTTTTTATAGAAACAAAAATTATAATGAAAAAAGTTAAATACAATTTTGAAATTGCTTTTTGTTTAAACAAACGGCAAACTAATTTAATAAGTTTTGATATCAAAATCATTCATAGAATTTTAGTTCTTTATTTGTCTTTGGAATAGTAATAAAATTTAACAGATTTTAAACATCATTTCCGTAGAGCCATATTTTCACAAATATGTCAGGAATGAAATGATGAACCTAGTTTATGAAATGCTTATTCCAGTTTTATGTATGTAACAACAGTTAATCGCATGAAAAAGAAAAGCTATGTATAAGAAATCTAAATCAACTGCCTCTCTTGAATACAACGATTAAAGATATTCTTTTATCAGAGAAAGAAAATATTGATCGAAACAGAGAAAAAAAACTCAAGTTTTTTCATGAGGCAAAAGAGGCTGATTATAAAAAATATTTTTAACCACCATTACAAAAAAAAATTATTTCCAATAAATAAACTAACGCATATCCAATAAAAGCATAAATGAAAATACGGTTTCGTTGAAGCCTATATTATTTTTTCTCCCTAAGAAAAAGCAAAAGATAGTCTAAATATTAATCCAAAAATTTGAAGAGTTCTCTCAACAAGCGAAAATTTTAAAAATTTTTATTTACAAACAAAGCTTGCCATGAAAGTTTACGATTACGTAGTTTTCTATTGGCTATTTTTTGCAGAGTTAACAGTTAATAATTAGTGGTGTCAACAGCTAGTTGCGATTTTTAACTTTTGTGGAAATTTTTATAGTAAAAAATACTTTCATTTTCTATTAGTGGTACGCAGCGTTACGAAAAATTTAGAAAGGGTACACAGAGGTCACAAGTTTGGGAAACACTGTGGCAGACCAATCGACTTCTTCATTCCTTCATCTCACTCGTTACCATAGAAGCAGGCAGCCCCAGACTTTTTGCCGGGAGCTATTCTCCTCAAAGCCGCACTAAACAAACCGCGGAATTAATTGGAAAAGACCATATGGTATAAAAAAATATTTGAGAGTTTTAAAAAAGGGTGAAAACACTTTGAATTCATTAGAATTATCACGTCAAATAGTGAAAACCTCAAGGAAACAAATGCAAGAAATTTTGTTAGTTGATGTTAAACAGGGTCATTAGAAATTTTCTACTTCACTTTATTCAGAGAATGTGTAAGTTCCCTGCACCACAAATTTGAGCAATTTAACTTAAAGATTTTATATAGTGAATGTATTCCGGCAAAAAAAGGTATGTTTTTGAAATGATCAATTTCCCAATACTACAGACAATTTGACCAAATGCATTTGAATCCCTTCTCTCATCTTTACTTTACTGCATTAACAATTTAGCGTGAATTAAAGAAAATATATTATGACCCTTTTCCATACAAAATTAAAGTCAACTATGTAGTATGTTATACGTTAAGCATAAGTTCATAATGCAAAATTTTAACTTACTTTTTTTCACTGATGACTTGATTTTACGTCGGGTAGGTTAATTCAGATATATTTGTGACAAAGATGCCTGGATTAACATACCCAGCAAGAAAAGGCGTGGCATTTCTTTCATTAAGAAGTTGTTTCATGACTGGCACACCTAAAAAGTGATGGTAATCATAATACTATCCATACATTTATTAATATTTAAATGAAAGATCAATATAAAGTTATAATACATACCTCTTCAGTGAGTTTGTCGTCAGAACAGCAAACAGACGGAATTGCTACAGAAATCCCTATCATACACAAGGAGATTGAAAAATAACTTTGCCAACATATGGCTTTTTAAACAGCATGCTATTTGAGGGAACGGGATAAATTTTTGTACAGCGATTATGATCTTTAATGATGTTAAGAACAATTACGTTGATCACACAATTACAGTTTCAAAATGTTTTGAAATTTGAAAATGGCAATATCTTTTTTAATCGAAGCGTATTCTTAGCAGTAGAAAACTCCAGAAAACTAAAAATATACTTTGTACGATACTTTTAGTACTAGAAATTTCGAAGCAAGGTTTTACCAAGATTGCAATCAAACGTGTAAACATCTGCAGCAGAACTTTCGGCTCTCTGCGACAAACCTTTGTAGCACTAATAATATCTTTCACCAAGGCACTTTTAATACTATCAAATATGCATGTTGCTAATTAAATTTACAGTAACAGAAACGCTGTTGAAAAAAAAACTATTTAGATAAAAAAGTTTCACGTATATTTTTAAATGAATATGTTATATTCTTTTTCATTCTACACTAAAGTAAAAAAAACTGGTATACCTGCCTAATATCGTGTAGGGCCCCCGCGAGCACGCAGAAGTGCAACAACACGACGTGGCATGGATTCGATCAATGTGTAAAGTAGTGCTGGAGATAATTGACACCATGAATCCTGCAGGGCTGTCCATAAACCAGTGGAAGTAAGAGGGGATGGGAACGTAAGAGGGGGTATCTTCTGAACATCACGTTGCAAGGCACCCCAAATATGTTCAATAATGCTCATGTCAGGGCATTTTGGTGGCCAGCGGCACTCTTCTGAATTTAGACACTTCCGCTGGCCACCAAAACTCCCAGACAAACATTTTTGAACGTATTTGAGATGCCTTGCAATGTGATGTTCAGAAGATATCCCCACCCCCTCTTACTTCCACTGGTTGGAGACTGGTATGGACAGCCCTGCAGGATTCATGGTGTCAATTATCTCCAGCACTACTTCACACATTGATCGAATTCATGCCACGTCACTTCTGCGTGGTCGCGGGGGCCCTACGCGTAATTAGGCAGGTATACCAGTTTTTTTTTGGCTCTTCAGTGTAATATCATGGGCGATATTCTCACATTTTGTTAGAGTAAAACACACTAAATATTTCCTTTTTCGCATTTCGTAAATCATATAAAAAAAATCGTGAAATCAGTAGCAGTAACTATCGAAGAAAAGATCGACGGCGAAATCAAGCGAATCGGACTCTTCAAAATGTTTCCTTTCGAGGTTCGGTGGAAATAAATGTCCACCCCCCCGAAAAAAACGATAGAATCATTACTTGAATTTCTCATATTGTCAGTTATATATCAGGATATTTAAAAACAGTAATTTTCAACCGTAATTTTTACTCTGAGTGTAACCGTGAGAGCTAAATCGTTTATATCATTTTTATTCATCGATTATATCTCATCATTTTTATATTATATTACCTACGTACAAAATTTTATTTCGTCCACTCAAAAGTCATCTCCAAAATTTCACATATCAGCAGTTCTTAAATAATTCCCTGTATAACTGCATAGGAAAAGCACTACTTTTCTGATATCTATACCACATTACGGAATTGACTATAGGATAAGCTTTAAATAAATGCACGGGATTTCTCTTGCAGACCTGAGAAACTACTTATTAAAAGATTCCAGGCCGATTTTAAACTAAGCGATTGTTAATGAAAATTTCACTACCCCTTAACGCTTGCATTTTTTACATGCCGTGACGCGAAAGAAAAAAAATCCTCTTTAAAAAGTAGTCATTTTAGCTAAATGAATATTTTCTTCTGTCATCTACGACTTGATTTTTTGAAAGGAATAAAAAACATTTGTTTGATGAGGAAATAGTCCTACTTCAGATAAGAGTTCTCGTAATTCACGTGACGTACGTCACGCTAGATCTACATGGGTTAATTTGATTCACATATTTCTCGGTAAAATTCCGCCTCCGGTAATTCACTTTACTGCATTTGGTGCTTATTCCCACGCTCGATGAATGTTAAAAATAATGAACTGCCTTAAAATATGAATGTTAAGTTGTCAGTTCAGAATCACTCCAGCATTAGAAAAAGGGCAGCAAAGATATGTACATTTGCTGTACATGCGTATTTCAGAGTTTCGGTTGCAGTACCTTTATAATACAATTATTAGAACTTGATGGAATGTTATTGCAGTATAAAAAGATTTACAGGTTGCGAACCTGTGGTAACGAAAGCCAGTGGCTGTTTTGCCTTCACTTTCCACCTTCCCCAATTTGTCCGCTACCTAGTAACAGCGATTCTCGTATAATGGGATCCACTGGAAGTGTGATTCTCAGAGATTGTCCTTAGTTTGTGTATCACGGGTTTTGTCACTTGCAGAGGACCAGGCACTTAGATGTAGTAAAAGAACGTCCTTTTACTGGATGCGGCAGACATTATCCTTAGTTTATGGGCATGAATGTTCATCGCGTGTATGATTGGTGAAAAAGTGCGTTTCGAACGGAAGTTAAATTTAAATAAAAAGAAATTGCTAAAACAATAAATCTAAAATTTGAATAAATTTTTTTCTTTAAGAATACTGACATAGTAAAGAATGCGCATATTTAAACATCTCGTTTTGCTATGCATGTAAGATCTTTATAATTTAAGATCTTATAATATCTTATATATATTTAATAAGATGTTTTTCAAGTGTGAAAAACCAAAAAGATCATGGGTTCCAGCACGTACCTATGCGTCATTTTATAAAATGTTTCTAGTGGAAGTTATACACTAAGAAAGACTTAGAAGTTATGTATAAGTCCAGTGGAAGTTATCACAAATCAAAAGTTCAAAGAAAGATAGTGTGGGTACACCGCTTTGCTGGATCGCTTATATTTTACATGGTGCTTTGAAACTTTTAAATCCATTATTTCTTAGCTGCTAACGCTAAAATTTTTTGAAGAAGTTTTTGTTAGTGGCAGTGAAAAAATGAACTGTCAGCAGAAATTTCTTTAATTTTATCAGCACCTAAAACCAACGATATGTTTTATTTACATGTTTTTATTAGCAAGGTATTTATGATGATTTTGAGCATTTTAAATGAAATTTATTAAAGAACAAGAATGATTGGGTCAAATTAGGAACATCATTCAGTAAAATGGGAGTTTTCACTTCCCAAAAATCAGTTTGTGGCACCTCCGTACTCTCCCTA
This sequence comes from Parasteatoda tepidariorum, assembly GCF_043381705.1. Classification (NCBI taxonomy): domain Eukaryota; kingdom Metazoa; phylum Arthropoda; class Arachnida; order Araneae; family Theridiidae; genus Parasteatoda; species Parasteatoda tepidariorum. The sequence continues at coordinate 7,464,547 of NC_092213.1, forward strand.
AAACTCCAGGATTTTCCCCGTCCTTTAAAAAACATAAGGATTTTTTATCGCTTCAGGTTAACTTTCTAGCATTCTCAAATCTATTTACAATTCTCGCACACCCAGAGTTATCTCCCTACTCTCCATCCACAAACCTGTTTTATGTACTGTGTTTGATATCTTGTTTGAGTTTATTTTTCTCCCCTTCTAGTTAAGCTTATTCTTTTAAGTCTTTTTTGCAACTTGTTTCTGACATGTTTCCCTTTGTCACTTTATGTTACGACCCTAAGGAAGGTTAATAAAAGAATGAAAACTATCAATGTTATGCGTTCTTGCTTTAATCACTTAATGTTTTACCTATGTGGCACAAAGCACTCCCTATCTCAATTTGGTCATAGTACTAATATTTGAGAAATGATAGAAAACTCATAAGATATAAAGATATGAGCACTTTAAAAGTAAAGTCCTCGTAGCAATTATAGGTGCAGAATGTTGCTCTTGACTGAAAGCTGATTTAACACTCCTAATAGCTGATATAAATAGAAGATAGCGAACGCCCCAGAATCTCAAAGGCAAAAACATTAACAAAAGATAATTTTTTTTTCTTTTCAAAGCATGCAATGTAAAAAAGCATATTCCCATTTTAATTTCTTTGATAATTCTTTTTAAGGATTAAGAATCACAGAGAAATTGCTTACGTTTTCAGTCATACTAGTGTTAAAAAATGCACAAAGGGGGATAAGGTAATATCAGGGTAAAAAAAATGTCAGTATATTTTCAAAAATGCACCCTTATGAGATGAACTAGTAGAGAAAATGTGTAATCTTTACATATTTTTTGTTTTTATATGCAATTATAAAAATATCCCTGTCAATACTTACTATTATCATTGACCGTCAATTTTCACGGACCAGCAGAAAAATGATGCAGCAAGGGGTATAACATGATGTAGCAAGTGGGAAAACATGACATAGTAAGCAGAAAAGCTACACACAGATAACAAACAAGTCTTAAAAAAAGCATTTCAGAGCTTTGGAACAAAATGATTTTGATCTTGCAGGCTGGCAGAAAAAACAAAGCGGGATTTTCTCAAAAGGGATAACATAAAATCAGAGATAATTTAACATTATTGGTATAGATAGTCAGTTTTCATGGACGAACAGAAAATGACGTAGCAAGCGGGATAACGCACGAAACGGAAAACGTAAAATCGGGGTTCAACAGTATGTTGTTTTAGTTGACCTATTCTGTTATGAAAGAGTCCAATCGGACTCCTTCAACTTTGAGGCAAAAAAGAAGAAATCCAAAAATGCAACACACTACAACAACGAATGAAGAGAAAACATATAAAAGTTCCCAATTTAAATTTACATAAGAAATTGAAATGTTTAGTTGTTACCACTAAAATCCAGAAACAAATTGATACATTAAAATTATTACATCATATAACTTTTGATACAGAAGAGTAAACTTTTATAAGTTAAAATCGAACATATAAGATCAACGTCAATGTTTCTAAAAATTAGGTATAGCGCAGCGAAACGTATTCTGATTGTGTTGTTTTTCAGAAGATTCAATTTAGGAGAATAAACAAAATGTACCAATACTTTTACCAGATGTAACACTATATACTAGAGGCAGTTCAAATATTATTCATGCGCATAGTTTTAGGTGTAGATTTGTGGCATAGCATTTATTCTGAAAAGAGCTATGCAAAATTTAAAATTAAACGTAATGGATTTTTAAAAGCTGACTTAACACTTCTAATAGGGGAAATGATAGAAGATAGTGAATACCTTAGATTCTCCAAACACTGAGTTAAAACATAAACAAAAGATGAATTCTTTTTCTCTAAGCATTAAATGCAAAAAGAATATCAATTTTAAAACAACCTCCAATTTTTATGTCTTTAACAATAATTTGTAGAATTGGGATTAGGAATTATATTGTTTTAGTGCATATATTCTGTTATGAAGGAGTCCAACCGGACTCTTTCGACTTCAAGACAAAAAAGAAGAAATCAAATGCGACACACTACAACAATGAACAAAGAAAAAACATGTAAACGTTCAACATTGAAATTTATATAAGAAGTTCAAGTATTTAGTTGTTACCACTAAAATCCAGAAACAAACTGATACATTAATATTATTATATCATATTAAATTTGATACAGAAGAGTAAACTTTTAATAGCTAAACTCGAAGAAATAAGATAAATGTCTCAGCTTCTAAAAAAAGTAGATAATGTAGATAACCTATTCTGTTTGTGTTGTATTTCAAAAGAATAAGTCAATTTAGGAGAATATATAACCATTGAAAACAAAAAATTTCCCAAATATTTTGTAAATAAATATTAAAAGGTATTTATACCACAAATTAACTCAAATGTAAATAAAACCTATGCCTAGTATTTAACATTTAATAATTATATCAGAAAGGTTGTGTTTAGAGATTAATTAAGAATATATTTCCGCAACAGGGAGTTTAGAACATGTGAATTACAGCTGTTAAGGCTGATTTTTGAAGGTTCCGTTGTAATATGAAATGATGCTTTTTTGTTGAATATGTTATTTTCATAACTGCAGTGTGTTTGCAACTGTTACTCATGACTGTTAGGCCAAGTTCAGTCTATCTAAAGCCAGCATTGTCTATACTTATTTTGAAAATAGTGCAAAACATCAATATGGATAAAAGCTAGTTTTGTGAAAGTGAAAAAAGTTTGTGTGTATATAAATATAATGGTAATTTTCACATGCTTTTTTTGTAGGAAAAATATTAAAAAATTATTCTGAGAAAATCAATAACTTTTCAAGGACACTATCACAGAATTCCAGGACTTTTTGGGTTCCTGATTTTTTCCAGCAAAAACTAAAGGTTTTTCAAGTACCTTGAGAACTGTGGCAATACCATGGGAAAAACCTTTTACAATGAATTCTTTTTATAACATTAATTCAAATTTAAAGTATAGGAAAAAACTAAGTCAGATAAACTAAAAGTAAACTATAAAGTTTCAAGTACTGAACATCTTTTTTCCTCTTCAAAATATCAAACTAGAAGAATTTGGAATGGGATTAAATTCCCGTGCCAGAACAGCACAGATGCTAATAATGTCATAATTTATTAGACATTTAAAAAAAGCATAATGGCACCTAATTCAATGATACCTAATTAATTTTAGTAATAGATACTTTTGGTGTTATGGTAATTGGTGCAGTTTTAATCAATACCATATATGTAACCGGCAAAATATGAAATCCGGCATTGTATAGAATGACTAGGTTATTGTATAGAATGCCTAAAATTAGCCGGCAAAGTGTGAAATGATTTATATTTCTCACATTTCCTAGGCATTCTATAGATTGCCAAATGAGAAACCAGCAAAGTATAAAATACATCTCCGATTCGTTTCAAATATATTTGGCAAGCCTCGTAACTTTTGACTAATAACAAAAATTATTTTTTTACTGTGCTGCTTGTAAATGGAGGAATTTAATGAAATTTACACGGAAAAATTTAATGAAATTTAATTCAAAATGTCATTCAAGCCTGCCATATTGATAAAGTAGGTTAATTTCATATTTTTTATATGAAAATTTTGTTTTCCTTAATAAGAAAGGCTTAAATTTTGTTTTGCATAACTTTCTAATTTTCTTTCCACATTTTGAATAAATGTTTTTCAATAGCACTCTCAGTATTTTTTCAGAATAGCATTTTTATTTTTGAGAAATGCATGTTACTGTGAATGTCCGAAATCGGTAGCTTTACATTTATTCGATATTTTAATACTTACTGACGATAGATTAGAAGAAACATCAGTGTAGGGTATACTGAGCAATGCTTAACTAGAACTAGACTGGACCTTTGGTAAATGTTCGAAATATATACTAGGTCTAGTTAAGCTCCATTGCCCGGTATACCTTACACTGATGTTTTTTTAAGGTTAAGTGCCACTGCCCGGTATACCCTACACTGATGTTTTTTTAAGGTCAAGTGCCATTGCCCGGTATACCTTACACCAATGTTTTTTAAGGTCCGGTGCCATTGCCCGGCATACCTTACACTGATGTTTTTTTTAATGTTAAGTGCCACTGCCCGGTATGCATTTGCCTATTATACCCTACACTGATGTTTTTTTAAGGTCAAGTGCCATTGCCCGGTATATATTAGAATGCTACTTCAAACACTGATGTTTCTTCTAAACTAACGTCAGTAAGTATTAAAATATCGAATAAATGTAATTACATCCACGAATAAATTAATATCAAATCGGATGTAATAAATGTTTCGGACATTTACCAATGCTACTATGTGATTGTCGACATTCGCCGGTGAAAGTCAACAACCACCGATTTCGCTCATTCACAGTAACATGCACATCATTTACATAATAACCTCATCAGGACGTTTATTTCATACATTGCCTAAATAGCATCCGGCATTGTATAGAATGCCTAGGCATTCTATACAATGCCTAGTCAAAGTATGCAATACTTCTCACATTTCATACTTTGCCTAAAAACGTCAGGCATTCTATACAATGCCTAGTCATTCTATACAATGCCGGCGTTTCATACTTTGCCGGTAACATATATATATTTCTGTTTCTTTCACAAGCATGATTTATTTCCTTGCAAAAAAATATTTATGATATAACAATAAAAAACTTTTTGTTTTAGAAAATGACAGTTTTAAAAATTTTCTAGAACTTTGAACTAATGTGTTCACCGCACGGTATTTAATCAGAATTACGCAGTACAGTATCACATTATTACTCATAAATTAACTCGTTTCTATTTTACGACCATCTTCAACAGAAAACATATAATTTAGCAATTATACACGAGAAAATTTAACTATGGAATTGAATCCTGCGAGCCGGCATTACTATGTTATATTTTTTAAAGTTCACTTATATATTAGTACATAAGACAAAAAATTGGTAGTTGAGCATAATACATAAACACATAAGATGCCATAATCATATATAATGTAGCTATATAAAGTTTAATATATCATATATAATGTTTATAAGACATTAAGATGTTAAAACCATAAAAAAGTTACCTTGTTTGATTAAAGGTGAAGTTTTCCTGCTTGTGGAATTTAAACAGAACTAAAACAGCATTCAACCTGGTAGAAATAAATGAATTAAGCATTAAGAAATTGCAAACAAAATTAACTAACAAAAATTCCTCTCTCAGCTTTAACACCTTGTCTTACATCTTCATAAGTTAAGTTTTCATCTTCTTTCATTAAGGCAGTGTTTCCCAAAGTGTGGTACCCGTACCCCACGGGTACAGGAACAGTTTAGCGGAGCTACGCTTTCTGATACGAAAGAACTTACAACAAACGAAAATTTCAAAATTTTTTATTTAAAAGCAAGGCTAGCCATGAAAATTTACAATTAAGTATTTTTTATTGGCTATTTTTGGCAGAGTTAAAACTTAATAATTAGTGGTGTCAACAGCCAGTTGTGATTTTTAACTTTTGTGCAATTTTTTTATAGTAAACAACACATTCATTTTTTTATTAGTGGTACACAGAGTTACGAAAAATTTAGAAAGGGTATACAAAAGTCATACGTTTGGGAAACACTGCGTTAAGGTTTAGAAGTTTTTCTTTCAGTAATGCAGTTAGTTTATCATGCATTGGTAGGATTAGACAATTGTTTTTTCATTCAGTGTTTCACCTGTCCCTGGGTTAGGCAAACAACGTGAGTTCAGGATGCTCACAACTTTCAGTAACTTTTTTAAATCATACAAACTATCTTGGTTACATTTTTGAATATATTATAAGAATTTTTAATTTGCACGAATAAACATGCAACCCCAAAAAATCCGAAATGCTTCGTTGAAATTTAAAATCATTTTTGACACGAAAAAAAAAGTATTAAACTGATAATAATCGATAAAATCTCCCCAAAAAAGGAAATAAGATAATTGGTTGATTAAGTAAAATGGATACATAAATACTTTTAAAATTCACCAGCCTCTGTCTTGCCTGTAATGATACCTCCTCATCATAATCGGGAAAATCTTTTTTTGAACTGTTTTTATTCTTCACGCCACCAATCTTGGAATTACTTTCAAAACTGGTACCAAGGAATTTAATTCTGCCAAAATTAAAAAGTTTAACTCTTAATATAGAGAAATGTATCAATTCCACTTTCTTTGATAGAAGACTTGTTAATATTGCAGTCACAAGAAATAAGGATTTGTTGCTTAAATATTCAGATTTTTTTGGGAACTCTAACATATTTTTTGAATACAATAAAAATGGAATAAAAATAATTCAAATAATAACCTCATCAAAAAAAGTTTTAAGAAATATTCTTCTCGGGGTCCACCGGTCAAAAATGCGCTTTTCTTATTACGCAAATCCCACTGTGGTATCCCCGGCAACGAAAAAGCTGATACACTGGCCAAAAAAGGTTGCTTTGTTAATAAAGCCCCAAATAACTTGGCTAGCTATAAATCCACTTTGTTAATGATTAATCATACAATTAAGACAACACATATATCATTGCTAAAAGAACGGACAAAAGAAAAATCGTAGGGAAATGACATCCTTAATCTCCCCGATTGCCCAAGAAGCAGTGCTGTAGCTGCCTTTCATCTTGCTACCAAGCACGATTGCTTATAGGCCCATCTTTCCCGTCTTAAAATAGTGGATAATCCTGCCTGTCCCCTCTGCCACAGTGGTGTGACGATGAATGCTGAACATCTTCTTAACTGTTCAGTTTTCACAAAGAACTGCATCTACTCCCGATACTGGGAGGCCAGAGAATTTTTGTTCAATTTAAGTTCTCGATTTAATTTTTGTGTCTGATGTTTTGCTTTTGTTCTTGTATTTTGTATATTTCATATATTTCTGTTTTTGTATTTTTCTTTTCTTTTGATCTCTGTACGGCGTTAGGATAATGTCTATATCGCCTGCTGCATTGGAAATAAAAAATATTATGCAAATAAAAAATTATCCCCCACTAAAACAAATTTTAAAATCTATCCTACCACCCAAAAAATTCTCCTCACACTAAGCCACTAATTTTAAATGGGCTTCTTTTAATTGTTATTTTTAATGTGATTTTAAAGTTGTGCATTGATGATACAATTAATTTGGCTGGAAAAATATCTTTCACCAAAAAGGATTTTAAAAATTCTCACCCTAAATATTAAAAAATATCCTCTTAAATAATCAAAAATATTCCTTAAATCTAATTTAAAAACTACAATATTGCATAAAAAATATATATATATTAAAAGTATCCTTCTAGTGTTAGCTGGTTTAAATCGCAGTTAAAAACACATAGTTTAAAAAAAAGTTGTTTTTTTATTATTTAAGGAAAGAATTTTTTAAATAAGTTTTTTTATTATTATTAACATAAATAGTTAAATAAAACGAAATGAAAAAAAATTTGAATATTTCGGAAATACTTGTTACTTTGGAGTTTGATTTTAAAATTATTAACATGTTAAATTAAAAAATTTCTCTGTTGTTTTTTTTATCTTATTTAACAGTTTGGTTATGCTGGGTATAATCAAAAGCATAAATGGGAATGAAGTGCTTTTCTGAATTTTACATTTTATTTGGCAATTTTTTTCTACTATCAGCGCAAACAAATATTTATTGTATGCGCATGCAATATGTTTTTATCAATGAATCTAATAATTTCAAAATACAATGCTTTAAATAAAAGAGTAACATTGAAAAATTTTGAAAAACATTCACAATTTATTTAAAATATCATAAATGTATATTGTTTTATTTAATGAGGCATTATTTATAAGCATTGTTATGTTTAAAGATTCATTCTGTTGAAATAAATTTATAAAAAGCTTATTTTTTATTGTTAAGTTATTAAAACGATTATGTGATTTACTAAAATATAACTTGGTGTACTATTATGTGTAGATTATGTATCAGGGTTGTCACTCAAATCTGGAAAAAAAATTCCCTGTGTTTTCCCTGTACATATTATGCACAATATATTAACAGAAAACAACAATTACTGGGCTCTTGTGCGAGCTATTGTTGGGCTACCTATATTTATTAGTTTTAATTGCTGGAAAAACAGCTGAACATACTTAAATAATGCTATAGTAAATGAAATAGCTTAGTATAGCTGAAATAGCATGGTTAAACATCCCATAGATTACATTTTGAGTGGTCACCATTTTTTAAAAGACAAAAAAGAGAAACAAAATTCCCTGTATTTTCCCAGTTTGTAAAGAAAAAATCAAAATTCCCTGCATTTTCCAGGTTCTCCTAGTGGAGTGGCAACCCTGTGTATGCATGAGTGCCACTCAACAAAAATTTCGAGATTGAACTTATTTTTTGACCAATTAACAAGGTTTAGCGTTTTTTATTCAAGATGTACCTAGCCAAAATAATGGCTCATGCATTAAAACAATGATTTAATTATTTTTCTAAACATTATTTTATCTTTATTCTATTAATCTATTTTTTTTACAGCAAACAAAATAAAAACAACAGCTCAGTTTGCACATCTTTTTCCACTAATTATTTAATAATAAACCAATAACTTTCTCGTAAAAGTATTCATATCTCTACTTATTTTTCATTTCATCATTATTTATCTTTTGTCCTATTTCAATAGATTATTTTTTTTTTCAAAAAATAAATAAGTCTTAACTTTTGCTGGCATTTCAAAATGTTGGGAAAAAATGAAAACTGAAGCAAATTGAGATACAAAAGTACAACTTTTGTAAGACGATCCGAAGTTCAATCAAACCTGTTCTTTCACTGCATTGTGACACCCTTACTTAATCATGTTGCAGTAATTATAAAAAATAACAATGCTTGATATTTTACTTTTATGATTAATAAAAAAATTTATCACATTTTTAAGGAAAAAAGAAAATTTTTATTTAAAAACAAATGGAAAAAGATATTAATTGATGAAATTTATCTTATCTTAGCTTATTATTATGATTTTTTTTTCAAGACTGACTTCAGTTCCTAGAAATGAAAAGTGGCACCCATGTGTATGAAGACTATTTGACATTTTTAGTCCTTTTAATCATTTAACTATTTTAAAATATATTTAATTCAAAGTATTACCTTAAATTTTTCAAGCTGTTTTAAGTGAAAATTTGTGCTAATTAAATTGAGGAAAAAAAAAACAAACTAGATTTGATTATGTTTTGAAATTAATTAAGATGAATGTTGCAAATTGAATACTGCTAATTAATGACATTAATGCTGAAGTAAGACATTTTCATAGCAAACAAGTGAGATATACACCTGGTAAAAAAAATGAACCAAACATTAAAAGTTGCAGACAAAATTAATTTAAACATTCAAAAATTGATGTCTCATCATTATTAGCTTGTCTTACATCATCGTAAGTTAAGTCTCTCAACTTCGAAAGTAATACCAAATTCAGGATGTTTACAGCTTTTAGTCACTTTTAAATCATACAAACCCTTATTGTTTTGGTTACAGTTTTGAGGACGTTATAAGAATTTTTAATATGCACAAATGAATTTGCAACTAAAAAAAAAATCAGAAATACATTTGTAAAATTTGTAAGTTTCATTTTTGATGCAAGAAAGAAATATTAACGATAGATAAATCTAGTAAAAAAAGGAAACAAGAAAATTGATTGAGTAAGCGATCTAATTAAGTAAGTCCAATTAATTGTAATTGAGTAAGTTCAGTCTCTCTGATTAGCTTCTAACGATCTCTCTTCATCATATTCGGGAAAATCTTTTTTCTTTTGACTATTATGATCCTTCATGTCATCAACGTTGGTACAATTTTCTGTGTAGGAGGGAGGTTTTTCCATTTTGCCGAAAGAAATTTTTAAATTCAACTGAATCTTAAATACGTACGTAATTTATTTGCTTCAATAAAACAAAAAGATTTTGTTACTAATATTTTCTAATTATGTTAATTTTTCCACCAATATTTTAGGAGTTCAACAATTTTAAACTAAATTATTTAATTTGATGAGCTATGATTAGTCATTTTTTAAGGCACTGAATTGTTGTAAAGATTTGGCCTTAGTTGTGACTTGATGTCCACTCAGCTTTAGATCGATAAGTACCATCGATCTAAATTGACTGATTGATGATATCAATTCAGATCAATGGGGGGAATCGTAGAAGTGAAGGCAACCTGTGCTCAATACTGGCCATATTACCACAATTAGGCTGTTGGTCTCGAAATTGTAAAGCCTTAACATCCGGCCCGCTATACTGTTATTGTAGTCAATAATTAAAATTAATAATATATAAAAAAATGTATTCACAGCTAAGATCAGAGCTCATTCTAGGCAGGGTAAACAGGGCGCAGCACCCTGCTGCCCTTTTAGTAAAAAAAATTCACCCTGTTGCCCCTGAAGTAAATTAGTGCCCTGATGTAATAGACTCCATACCCTTTTTGCCCTTTCTTTCCTCAATCCTTCTTTACTTTTTCCCCAAACTCTACAATGGATTTCATGAACTGTTATTTTTAACTCTTTTTATTTAGTTTGTCATTGCTGTCAATACATAGATTTATATGGGAAAGGAAAAATAGCCATCACAACCCATTGTTGCACTTGTCTTTGAAAGTTTGCAGTTACTTCCACTATCATTAAATCATAATTATTATTAATCATTTTAATTATTTAATCATAACNCTGGATTCATTAAAGATCACGAAAGTAGTCAAACAATCAATATCGTTAATTCTGCTGAAAACTACACCGAAAATGATTGGAACAGATTGACCGGACTCATGAAGCTTGATGACATGGAATTTCATGACTTTGTAAACGTAGATGATGCAGTAACAGTGTGTGGTCAGTGGGATGACAATGATATCATCGCTCAAACAAAAGCTTCTTGTGAACTATCAGAAGAAGAGGATGAGAAAATTGAAGATATACCGCTCAATGTTACTAACAAACAAGCACTTTCTGCAGTTGGACACTGCAAGGAGATTTATTGAGAGGCAGCCAGTCAGACCATATGTCAGAGGAGACATTTAAAGCTATAGTCCACATAGAAAGTGCTATGACAAACTTTCTTACACATCTCTAAAGCAAACAACAATTGAATCTTTTTTTAAATGAAAGTGTAAAAAGTGTTTTTAGAATAAATTTGGAATATGGTAAATAAGGTATGTAAAGAGCATTTTTCTTCATTCTCCCATCGATAACATGTGATTTTCGACAATTATTTTTTCTCCTCTCCCTTCAAGTTCGAGATATCGAGGTTTGACTGCATATTATTTTGATATTTAATTTTTATCTGCGAAGCAGATACGTAAATTAATATATGAACAGGGCCAACGCTACGGATTTCAAAATAGGCAGTAAATTAAAAAACAATATTATGCTTTGAAATAAATTAACACAAATGTTGTTGATTGAGTATAGCTAATAATGAATTAAATAATGCTCAAGTAGGTATTTTCATATACATATATACCAACAGAGGAGAACTCATTCTTTTACATACATAACTAATATATCATTTTGATATTCAATATTTATTTGCTAGGCTGATATGTAAAGTAATATATGAACAGGGCACAGGCTAAGGATTTAAAAATATTAGCCAGTAAATTAACCAAATATCAAAAGTATTAGCAGATTTTTGAAAGTCATTGCATAATGCAAATCTTAAAAATTTTTTATGTATATTTTTCTTTCTAGAGGAAATAATCATTCGTCAAAACACAATTTTATTCACCAAATGTTAAATTTTATTATATTTGGCGAGGTGACAAATGTGGTCTGTATGAACATATTCAGAAGCGAAACAAACTTATGTGTTTGGGAGGGGGGCTTTTTTCCTTTTGCGAATGAAATTCCTAATTTGACTAAATTATAAACACGCATATAATTCATTGGCTTCAATAAAAAAATTATTTTATTGCTAATATTTTCTCATTACATTAATTTTCCCCACCAATATTTTACTAATTTAAGGATTTCATACCTAATTATTTTATTTGATGATCTGTGATTGGTCAGTAGTTAAGGCACTGATTTGAAGATCTGGGGTTTAGAACTTCAGTAATGGTCAGATGCCAAACTAAATTCAGATAGATGGGTACCAACTTGTTTTAGAAGTAAAGACAACATGCAAGTAAAGGCTGACCACGACCACAATCAGGTTGTTGGTCGCAGAATCGTAAAGCCTTAACAAATGTAAATATAAAATATAGAAGCTTGTATTTAATGTAGCATATGTTCATAAAACTTAAAATGTTAAAACCAAGAAAAATTTACCTTTTTGCTTCAAAGTTGATCAAGAAGATGATGGCAATACTGACAGACATACACCTGGTAAAAAAAATTAACCAAACATTAAAAATTGCAGACAAAATTAATTTAAACATTCAAAAATTGGTTTCTCATCATTATTAGCTTGTCTTTCATCATCGTAAGTCAAGTCTCTCATCTTCAAAAATAATCCCAAAATCAGGATATTTACAGCTTTTAATCACTTTTAAATCATGCAAACCATTATTAGTCTTGGTTACAGTTTTGAGGACATTATAATAATTTTTAATATGCACAAATGAATTTGCAACTAAAAAAAATCAGAAATACATTTGTAAAATTTGTAAGTTTCATTTTTGATGCAAGAGGAAATATTAACAATAGATAGATAAATCTAGTAAAAAAAAAAAGAAAGGAAACAAGAAAATTGATTGAGTAAGTGATCTAATTAAGTAAGTCAGAGTAAGTAAGTCTTACTCAATTGCAATTGAGTAAGTTCAGTCTCTCTGATTAGCTTCTAACGATCTCTCTTCATCATATTCGGGAAAATATTTTTCTTTTAACTATTATGATCCTTCATGTCATCAACGTTGGTACTATTTTCCAATTCTGTGTAAACTTTTACCAAGGAAATCAATTCATATTTTTAGGAGGGAGGACTTTTCCATTTTTCAGAAAGAAATTTTTAATTCAACTGAATCTTAAATACGTACGTAATTTATTTGCTTCAATAAAAAAAAAAAAAGATTTTGTTACTAACATTTTCTAATTATGCTAATTTTTCCACCAATATTTTAGTAGTTTAACAATTTTATACTAAATTTTTTTATTTGATGAGCTATGATTGGTCACTTTTTAAGGCACTGAATTGTTGTAAAGATTTGGCCCCAGTGGTGACTTGATGCCCACTCAGCTTTAGATCGATAAGTACCATCGATCTAAATTGACTGATTGATGATATGAATTCAGATCAATGGGGGGAATCGTAGAAGTAAAGGCAACCTGTGCTCAATACTGACCATATTACCACAATTAGGCTGTTGGTCTTGAAATTGTAAAGCCTTAACATTCATGAATCCGCTGTAGCCGGCCCGCTATACTGTTATTGTAGTCAATAATTAAAATTAATATATAAAAAAATGTATTCACAGCTAAGATAAAGATATAACTTTTCACTATACTATGAATTGAGTAACAAATAAGTTGGTAAATGTCAAATCTCACCGAATATGAAATTAAGACAAGATATTGAGAGAATAGTGCTTAAATATGAAAACATAGTTATACAGTAGTTAAAAAATTTTTAAAGAAAGAATTGAAATTAATTATAAATAAAACATTTGTTCAACTTACTGATAATTCACTTATTTGATGAATTTAAAAAGTGGATAATAATGGGGTAAACATAATATTTCGTGGAAATTTGTGACAAGCTTTCCTTTTTCCCCCACTACAGCGCCTCTGGCGGTGAACTAAGACAGTCTGCCTGGAACGGCAGATAAATGTTGCATATAAATAAATGTTGCATAGTTAGAAAAGTATATCTTAAAACATTCATTAGAAGTTTTTCATGTTTAAATGTATTTAACTTATAAATACCTTCTCAGTAAAGCGAATGTACAAAGAAGAAGGAGGTGTTTTAGTTTGGCGCTGAATTAGTTTTCAAGGNGGGAAAGGAAAAATAGCCATCACAACCCATTGTTGCACTTGTCTTTGAAAGTTTGCAGTTACTTCCACTATCATTAAATCATAATTATTATTAATCATTTTAATTATTTAATCATAACTACAGACATTTAAAAACATACATTTATTATTTTATTAATATATGCATGCATTTTAAATAAATTACTAAGCTAATTAGCTCATTAACTCGATATATATGTTAATTTATTAATGAAAATAAGTAATTAATGATTGCTTTGCTACTTTTAGTTAAGTAAAAAAAAAAATCTTTTACTAATTGGCAATGTTTTTTAATAGAACGTGTAAAGAATTCGTGTTTTAATAGAACGTGAAATTATTGCCTTTTTAGAATAATAATGCCCTTTTTTTAAACTTTTGCACCCTGCCCTTTTTTCTGCCTAGAATGAGCTCTGGGCTAAGATAAAGATATAACTTTTCACTATACTATGAATTGAGTAACAAGTAAGTTGGTAAATGTCAAATCTCGACAAATATGAAATTAAGAGAATTCAGAGAATAGTGCTTAAAAATGAAAACATAGTTATACAGTAGTTAAAAATTTTTAAAGAGAGAATTGAAATTAATTATAAATAAAACATTTGTTCAACTTATAGATAATTCACTTATTTGATGAATTTAAAAAGTGGATAATAATGTGGTAAACATAATATTTTGTGGAAATTTTTATAATCAATTAATATAAAACCAGCATATATATATAATCAAATGAAATAAAAATGATAATTCTAAAACTTTTAATAATTCACTGTTAAAACTGATTTATTATTATTATTATTTTTTTTTGTCTTCTAACATCAAAGAGATTTGAGAGAGTCTTCCACCAACTTAATGAACATGTAATTTCCATCGGTGGAAAGTTCATTATGCATTATTAGAAATTTAAACTAAGTAAGACGCTTTGTTCATTACCAGATGTTATAGCCAAGAAATAAATGATAATACCCTTTTTAATAGTTTTTTTTTCTCTTAACTATTCGATACCACAGCTAACATTTCGGAAGAGATCCGAAATTCGGCAAATTCCGAAATCGGAATTTCGTCGGTCCCGTGAGTGATGATACTTCGTGATAGCTGAATTACTTTTAATTTAGAGTTACAGTATTATTTAACACTTTGTTTTAAATAAACACACGAAACATGAATTAAATAACAAAAAAACAAAAAAAAAACTAAGTTTTCTGGTTTAAAAAAAAAATTATTTTACTGTTTCTCCCCAAGAATAGCTATGGAGATTTGTCCTCTTTTGCACTCCTGATAATTCTTCATGCTTGTGATTGATACTTAAAAGTGTTAATGATGTAGATCTGTTGTTAATGTAATTTTTTTTCCAAAAGATTAATAATAAGTATGTTCATCATCAGGGGGTGCTGGGATGTGAGGTCACGAGAGATTGCTGTGACAAACCAAAGATTTTCACTATTTGTCAAATTTTGCTCGGCCATTTGGCGGATTAAGAAATTTCATTGTCTTTTTTTTTCTTTAGAAAACATAAATATAATTAATCAAACTTTTTGTTTTTGCTAGCAACGAAAAATATGCACATGCATTATTTCAGGTATCCATTAACAATTCTTAAGTCTTTCTCCACAAATCAAATCTCTTTGCCATTGAAAAGGCAGTTTTTTCAATCCCTCATAATAGAACTCCTACTCCTGAATACAAACAAGCCAGTTTCCTTTTTATTAGAGATTCGAGGTGGCATATTAGAGCAAATATGCCACTCAACTCAGCTACAAAAATCCTTCACCCTTTTTTTATGGGGAAAAAAAAGTATAACAGTGTATAAGTAAATAAATATAGCCTGGTTAGTATTAAAAGTGTATGTTGCAGAAAGTTAAAAAAATAGCAAACTGCAGAAACTTATCTTATTTTTTTTTAAATTATGCATAATTTTTTTAAAGAAAAGACTGTGTATACGACACTAAGTTAAATATTTAACTGGTGGAAATATTTTATGATTATCTCTCTATGTTTTAAAAAAAGTTAGTCACCTTCAAAAAATAATACTTAAGATAATTTTCACCTAGCATGCTTCTCACTGTCATAGCTTAAAAACTATTAGATAAAACAATGTGAGTTATTAGATAAAACAATGTGAGTATTATTTTAATTTCAAGAAAAATGGATTGTTGGCCCTTTCTTTAAAAAAGATTTGAATTAATTTGGAGGTAATTAAATTTTAAAAAATTTGGCACTTTTATACTATTGTGCAATTGAAAAAGACAACATATGTCATTCAAGATATTTGTGAGAACAATTTTTTTTCTTCAGATATATTAGATATATATAATTTTCAATTTTGAATTTTTGTTAATTTCAATGAATTTTCTATTGCATGACAGAATACTAGTCTGAAAGGATAACAAAAGGTTACATTATTTGGACATATTGAAAGTTAAATATTCACCTTTAGTTTTTTAGTTGACATAAGTACTCCTAAACGCAAAAATTAGGTCGGCTGTTCAACAGCGGTTATAAAATATTAAGAAAGGAACCATTGTGGCTATGGGGATAGAGGCCTCTCCTCACAATGACATGAACCGGATTCAAATGCCGACAATGGCTGGTTGATTCAAATTAGGCACCCGGCTTGCACTGACTACAGTGCTGAAGTATAATATCCTCAGTGGTAGACAGATCATGGGTTAGATTCCCCTTGATGACAGGCTAACCATGGGAGTGTTTTCCCATCCATGTAACGCAAATGCAGGTTAGTTCCATCGAAAAGTCTTCCATGAAGGCAAATTTCTCCCAATACTTGATCCAGGAGTTCCCTTGTTTTTCGGATTGGGTTCAAAATTACAAACCTATGGAGTTGAACATTAGTAGTCGTAAACCCAAAAAATGGGTCGGCTGCTCAACAACAGTTATGAAAAAAATATTGAGAAAAAATAAATTGACTTTTTTTAGACTGATTCTATTAAACACCCCAAATATTTTATTATAAATATTTTTTTCAGCTATAGCTTTCTCTTATCAGGCATGACAATAGACAAAAATGAAAAAGCTGAACTTTTACAATACAGATAATGGGAGGTGAGGTAAGGGGAAAGTTTGATGTAATACTGTGATATCAATAAGATATATTTTAAAAAGCTTCTATATCTGCCGTGAAATTTTTTATTTCGTAATAAAAGGGGCAGAAGCATTTAGACTGTGAAATTTAATTTTTCTTAAATATAATTTTAAACATCTTTGACCACTACTCTATTCTTATACATAAAACAGATTAACAGTACAAAATTTTAACAAAAAATTTACTTGTGGATAAAAATTGCAAAGTACAAAAAAATTTATACTTGCAGAGAAAAAATTACACACCATTTTTACTTGCATTTAGAGTTGAACACAATCTTTTTTTTAAAAAAAATATCAGTACAAGATCAATTTTTCTAGAAAAATAATCAACAATTAAGATACCTCAAGTTAAAATTCAATTGTTTTCACTGGCTCTTTGCCTCCTCCTCAATCCTGTTAAGAAAGGAATAAAAATATTTTACTCTTTCAAACTGAAACCTGAAATGAATAAAAATGTGTCCTTATGTTCTTTCTCATACAATGTTACTTTTGAAATTAAAAAAAATTGTTAATTAAAAAAATAATAATAAACAACTGTTTTAACAAGACTAGTGACTCTTAACTCCTTATAAAATCCCACGAAGCTAAAGCAGTAAAGTAAGGAGGGACTGCTGTGAACTTATAGTTTTGGGAAGGGGGAAATCCCATTTTGCTTAATGAAATTCCTTATNAAAAAAAAAAAAAAAAAAAAAAAAAAAAAAAAAAAAAAAAACGCCTGCACTTGCTCTTTAGATATACTAAAGAAGAATCAAGAACAGCTCTAAAAAAATACAAGTCATGAATAAATGTTCAAAAAAACAAGTTAAAATAAAATGTTCTTGCACATTATCTTAAACACGCGCAAGTGTTGGTAGTTAAAAAAACAAGTATGATTATTTTTCAATATAATAGTAACAAACAAGCATAATTTTGAATATATAATAAAATCAAACTTACTAACAGCTAAGGAAGTAGATTTGTCAAAACTTAAGTCAGATAATTTTTATGTACACAATACATCAATACAATTTCATTTATTTATAATTCTAAAAATGAAAGCGATATTTAATTCAGCAAAACAGGATGAAAATTTAATGTAAATTTATTAAAATCTGAAGAAAAAAAGTATTTTTTTTAATCAAATTTGAAAAAGGTAAAAAACTTATCTTTGTAGTATATAAATACATGAATATGAGGATAAAATTCATTTGCTTCAATAAAAAAAATTTACTTTGCTAATATTTTTGCAACTTTCTTTTCACCAATACATTAATGAATTAATGATTTTATACTTAACTATTCCAGTTAATAAATAAAATAATTAATGTACCATTTGGTAAATAAATATAAAAAAATATAAATAAATTTACAGCTAAGATAAAGTCATGATTTTTTTATCATCCTACATACCTAATAACTTGCTGACTGGCAAATTTCATAGCAAAAACGAATAGAAATAGAATACTCTGAGAATTGAGCCCCCTAATTAATAATCCATTAAAAAAGAAAGCCTAACGGAGAAAATTTGACATTCTTGTTCAAACAATGTAAAAAATACAAATTTTTTATTAACCTTTCAGGTTAGTATTCTGCCATACAATAGAAAAATCATAATCAACTAAAATTCAAAGCTGAGATTTTTATATATTTAACATATCAGGAAAGAAAATAGTTATCTCGAAATCAATATTGAATGGCGTACATTTTTTTTTTAATTGAACAACAGTATAAGAAACACCAAATTTTTAAAATTTAATTACACCGAAACAAAATCAAAAACTTTTACAAAAAGGATCAACTGTTCATGTTTCTAAATAAAAGAAAATTGTATTATCTAATAGTTTTTGAGCTTTGACAATAAGAAGCATGCTAGGTAAAAATTATTCGAAATAGTGGTGAAGATGGCGGTGACTTTTTTCAAGCATAGAGAGATGACCATAAAATATTTCACAAGTTAAACATTTGAAACAAATCCATTTTTTCTGTTATTGATGTATTTTGAACGGTATGGTACCATCTATAACACACTAATTCCTGAAATAAGGGAAATTTACACACTCACCGACTGATCTTTCACACTTCTCACTCTAAATACACAAAAATTATTCGATAATAAAGATTTGAAATTTCACATACATTTAAAGAACCTTTTACAAAAACAACATTTTCAAATATTAACTTCTCAGAAACTGTTTGACTAATTCTGCTTGAATTTTATATTTTGAAAATTAAAACTACATTCTTTAAAATGATGTAAAAAATTTCAAACTATTATAGAATAAAAGAATAAATACTTCTTAAAAGTTATACTTTACATGAAATTATCTTTGGTAAAAAGAATTATAATTGTATGCAAAAATTCTTCAATTCTTTTAAAAAGTTTTAGAGATATAGTAAAATTAACATGAAGAGGTCCAAATCTTTGGACCGTAATCCTCCGATCAAACTATTAGGACCATATTGAGTCTACCCCATATATTTTGGAGGCCAGAAATCTGTCAGTTATATATGTAGCAAAAGTATATTTTTGTCTGATTTTGCAACCTAAAATATTGTCTGTGATAATTAATTAGCTTATTTGAAGTCACCTTCTTGAACCATTAAGATCGAGACCTAATACATGAAGATACGCAACAGATCAAATGTTGCTCAGGTCTTTTTTTTTTAGCATTGTATAGTGTGCACAAAAAAAACACCTCGAATAATTTTTGTTTGATCTAATGATTGGATCTTCATGTTCCTATCTACTTCTACTATCTGCCAAACTAAGGCAGATCTGCCATTCCTCCGTTTGACAATTTTAGAAAAAGTGGTCTTAATAATAATACAAAAACAAATAAAGTTCGAGGTAGAATAAAACTTTTTCTTTTTATGTTCCTTTTTTTAAAAGTATTATCAGGATAGTAAGATGAATTTTTGGAGGAGAGCAGAGATTACAATGACGATTTTTATGTCTATTTTGTTAATCATAATTTTTATCCTGATAAGTGGAAAAACTATTTCCGATGGAATATTGCATGCATTTGGACTAAACAATAATTTAGCACCTCTTTACAGTACTTCAGAAGACACCTAGGTATTACTAGTCTATTTACAAATTTTAACTCATTAATGAGCTATTATAATTGAATTTATATTTAAAAAATTTATAATTAAAAAATTTATACACACATTTATTTATAATGCTACCAAGTCTAAATTTTAAAATGAGTTCAGTTTGTCTGGCGTAGCGAGGCTTGCACTGACAAGGAATATGATAAATGCCCCAGCAATTATCAAAGCTAATAGGATCTTTAAGAGACTTAAATTTGATTTTGTCAATAGGCCCTTAAAATGATTCTGAACACGAAGATATTTAGCAATAGAATTGTTCCTCTCATCCACCGTGGTTTTTCTTCTTCTGATCTTCCACTTTTTTCTTCTTCTCTCGCATACCGTAGTTTTTCTAGTGTTGCTTATCCACCTTATTTTTCGATGGCAACCTTACACTTTTTTTAAAAATATTTCTTAACACTTTTGTTTCCTCCCATGATGAACATCAGGCAAGTCTTGAAAATGGGCACCTATTTTTAAAGTGCTTGAAACATGTCGACTATTTTTTGCTTTCTATATATATTTATAAAGCAAATGAATCAGAATAGAATGAATTTTTATCAGGTAATATATTCTAATGCTTTTTAAAAAGCAAACAGCCAAGTAAAAAGTATAATTTACCTAACTATAGAGTAATATAAGTAAATTTTAATGCAAAAGAATAATAAAATATACTACAGTGTTCCCCCTAAGCATTTCTTGAAGGGCAGTTGGCCGTGCTTGCCTTTTGATCCCAATAAATGCACCCACTTTGCCATTTTGTAAAAATAAGCCCCTCTCCCTTAAAAACACTGCCTTTATATTCATGTTCTATTTTGAAAAAATTTATTCATTAAAATTAATTACGCTGGTAAAATTAACTGAGTATTGCAATTATTATGATTATTCAACTGGAAGTATCTGTTAACGGAAGGATATTAATAAATTTTAAAGTGATTTTAAAACCATTTTTTAATTAATACCTAATTTTTTTTAAAAAAAATTCACCTTTAAATGCTTATTTTCTCATAATTATCAGTTCAACTTATAGAAAAAAGTTTTCAAGTTATTTATCAATTAATCTTTTTTTGTTAGTTTACTTTTTAAAAAAGAAAAAAAAAATATGCACAGAGATCCCCTTAAGCTTGCCCTTAATTATTTCTTTAAACTACCAATTTTCCACTTATTTTGATAATGAGAGAGAATTACTTTTTGAAATATATACAATCTCAGTAGGTCTCTCTTCTGAAACCTTTATATTTTATTGATAAAAATGAAAAATCACATGTACTAAACTTCTTTAAGGTTACAAAATAATCCTTTAAGTATTTCTTGAGAAATTTTAAAAAAAAATCAAAAACTTAAAGTTTCTATTCCATTATTGTAGGGTAGCTTACATATTATAATTTTCAATCTTGAGAAATTCTGGGGGTAGAGGAGGTCTAGACCCCTTAAACCCTCCTGAAACCAAGAATAATGTGGGTAAGATTAAATGTCTAATCATAGATAAATAGCTCAAAATTGTAAATATTGAATTTTGCTATTTTTTTTAGCATTTTTCATTAAAAATATAGGGTCTTAATTTCAAATTTTTGGATTCTTCAAATCTACTTTTTAAAAATCTGCATTTAGTATTCTGGTTTTCTGAACACACACCAAAATTATGAATATCAGAACTATAGTTTAAATAAAATAAAAAAAAAATTTTTAAATAAAATATTTATTGCAGGATAAAATAATTTTTATCAAGAAAATCAGGAACAAACCCTGCATAACATGTCGTATTTTTTATATCGACATTCCACTCTACAAACTAAAAAGTTGTTCTAGTTAGTTTTATATCACTATCCCAAATTAGGGAGATTAAATTCGTATGAATAAAGAAGTTTAGACATTAAGAACAATAGCAACTTTCTCTAGTTTCATCATTCTTTTAAATTCAGTCGAATTTCAAAATGGCTAACTAATCGGATAAAATAGAATATATTTACCATACGCAGGGACCTCTTCTTCATCTTCTCTCATGGATGATCACAGGGACTATGTTTATTCCCTCCATTATATCCCATTTGCATTGCGCAAGAATTTTCAATTCGCAACGCTTTGCCAGACTATTTCTATCCGTTCAACGTTTTTAAAATCAGTTTCTTTAACGAAACTAACTAGGCAGCCGTGGTTCTATAATGTTAACCTTACAAATCAGTGGCGCTGCGGCATCTGTACCAAGCTTGGCCAAAGAATACCTAAGGAGGCCTTTCCATTTCAATTCTAACCTTCAGTAAGGATAGGTTCGAAAAGGGACGAAATATATTGCACCTCCAAAACCCGTTCCACTGTCTCCCCTACATTTTTTGTGGGGGTGCGTGTGTTAAGTAACCCGAAACTAATCGACTAACCACTGTCACAGAAGGGGGATTGCAACCTGCGGGGGTCAACTAGCTTTCAAAAGATATCAGAAGAAACTCACTCTTCATCTTATATTATGCTTTTTCTCTTTCTAAGAAAAACTTAAAAAATATTTTTTTTAACTCTAAAACGACTTTATTTATTTTCAAAATAGTTTTATCATTTTATTTAACATGCACTTTTTCTAATTATATCTTGAATTGTTTATTATTTTGATTTGATTATTTAGAGAACTAATAATAACCAGAGTATTTAAATTTATAAAATTTTACTATGTAGTCATATGAAAGTAATTCATATAAAGTAACTACATTAAAAATAAATTTATATTTTCTCTATAGATCAAATAAAGTTTGTTAATTTTTTTAAAATTGATTTGCTAATTTTTAAAACTTTTTATGTTAAAGTAAAACCTTGAGTTCAAGATTTTA
Source organism: Parasteatoda tepidariorum (assembly GCF_043381705.1). Lineage (NCBI taxonomy): Eukaryota > Metazoa > Arthropoda > Arachnida > Araneae > Theridiidae > Parasteatoda > Parasteatoda tepidariorum. The sequence continues at coordinate 7,487,439 of NC_092213.1, forward strand.
TTTTTTTATTACGTATTTAATTTTCTTCTTTCAATTACAATTCAAATACAAATATTTTTCACAATCTTTTTTTAATTTTAATTAATTTTTTTTNAGCATGCAAGACTTTGTGAAAAGAAACCTTATAATTACCTAGGTTTAAGAATATTTTCGCCTTGAGACTAGCTCTAATAAAGGATTTTTTTCACGCTTGAAAACTCTAAGTCAACCTAGATTTAAGGTTTTTATATAGAAGGTTGTTTTCCAAGGTTTTGGACTAGGGTAATGTGCGTAGAATAGAGCAGATTGCCACAGATCTCGTTTTAAGGTTAGAAGATTTACACGTCGTAAGACGCATAACCAACCTTTTTAGGTTTACATTAAAAGGTTTTTGCTGAGTGAAAATAAACCATATTTTGCTATTTGGGATTTATTTTAAAAATTATATAATGCAAAGTTGTTTATTCTTAGTTGTTTTTTTTAAATACAATTTATAAAAAGTAAGATTCTTAAGGGCCCCCTGAGTGCCTGGGGCCCCTGGGCACTGCCCGGGTGTGCCCATACGTAAAGACGGTACTGAAGGAGATGACAAACCGTCTCATCTGCTACGAAAAATGAGAAAATTAGGAGGGAAAGGTATTGCAGATGAATTTCTGAAAACATTATGACTACCAAGATTGCCATCCGAAATGCAAGTGATATTATCTATCAGCTCCGAATCATTCAATAATTTGGCGAAAATGGCCGACAAAGTTTCGGTAGTGTGCACATCCTCAAATAATCACGTGTTTGCTGTGGGACAATCTACTCCTGCATGCCCCTCCAACCCCTACAATATTTCCTCTCCGTTAGAAGAGCTTGGGGCTTTACGTAGCGAAATCGCTGCTTTGAGTTAACAGGTTGAGCGACTATCTCGCGAAAAAACTAGATATCCATTTTCCCGGAATCCTATCACTCGGGAGCTTAGTTTTTCCCGCGGCACATCTCGCAATCGAACCACTGGTTATTGTTTTTTCCACGCACGTTTTAAAAACAATGCTCGAAAGTGTCGGGAACCTTGTTCTTTTCCTCGAGATTCTACGAATCAGGAAAACTCACAATAGCGACTGTCGATCAATACTTGTCGACAGTCGCTCGCTCATGCCGTTTACATATTTTCGACAATAAATCAAATTTAAAATTTTCAATCGATTCAGGTTCAGATGTTTCATGCATACCACCGACATCTAAAGCTAAAAATATGAAACCTGACTCATTACGATTATTTGCAGCGAATAACTCTAAAATTTTTACTTATGGCACAACAATATTGCATGTAAATTTAGGACTCAGGCGACATTTTTCTTGGAAATTTTTAATCGCTAATGTGCCGGTGCCTATTATAGGAGTAGATTTTTTAAGGAATTTCGATCCTTTGATTGATTTAAAATGCAGTGGGCTTATTGATAATATTACAAAATTATCCAGCACTGGTTCAGTTTCTAATCGTGTCAATTACTATTCGGTACAGCTTATCGCTGAGGATTAACCATATCTCAATATCCTTAAATATTAAATGTGAAAGCTAATTTGAGTAATGTTAAGCATAACACGGTCCACTATATTGAGACGGATGGACCTCCCATACACAGCAAACCACGACGATTAAGCCCTAAATTTTACGAAAAAGTAAAAAAAGAATTTCAATTTATGATTGAGCAGGGTATTTGCCGACCATCAAAATCGGCGTGGTCATCACCTCTTCATGTCGTTTCAAAAAGCTCTGGTAACATACGCCCAGTAAGCGATTATCGTCAATTAAATGCTCGTACAGAGTCGGATCGTTTATATCCTATCCCTCATTTGCAAGATTTTAATAATACGCTGAGAGGAAGGAAAATTTTTTCAAAAATCGATATCGTTCGTGCTTATCATCACATCCCGGTACACCAGATCAAATTCCGAAAACTGCGGTCTGAACACCATTCGGCCTTTTCGAAATTTCCGTTTTTAAATTTGGCCTCTGTGGTGTTGCGCAAACCTTCCAAAGGTTTATGAATGAAGTTTTAGGCGACTTAAAATGTTGTTACGTGTACCTGGACGATATTTTGATATTTAGTGTAACAGATGACGAGCATGAAGCTCACTTACGTATTGTTTTTGAAAGATTAAATTCGTATGGTCTGACAATTAATGTGGCTAAATGTGTTTCTGGCGTTACCGAAATCTCTTTTTTTTGGATACTTAATTAATGAAAATGGAACTAAACCCCTACCGAACAAAGTCGAGCCGATCCTTAATTTTCCACTTCCGAAAACATTTAAAGATCTTCAGAGATTTTTAAATTTTTACCTAATGTAGCCCAAAATCAGATGCATTTAACGTCTTACTTAAGGGAAGCAAAGAAAAACGATAAAATGAAGCTTGTTTTGTCAACAGCAGCGCAAGACGAATTTAAAAATTGCGAAATATTAATTGCGAACCCAGTTCTTTTAATTCACCCTACGATAGACGCGCAATTAATTTTACAAGTTGACGCGTCAGATTTTGCAATCGGCGGGGCACTGTCACATCTAGTTAACGAAAATTACCAACCCTTCGCATTTTTTTCCAAAAATCTTTCGCAAAGAGAAAGAAATTACAGCGCCTATGACCGAGAATTATTAGCCGCATACGCGGCGATTAAGAACTTTAGACATATGTTAGAAGCACGGAATTTTTCATTGCTTACCGATCATAAACCATTGACATTCGCACTCTGTCAGCGCTAAGATAAATATTCACCACGACCATCAAGACAATTAGATTACATATCTCAGTTCACATCTGATGTACGCCACATAAAAGGATCCGAGAATATTGCCGCTGATGTGCTTTCGCGAATCGAGAGTATGCCCAGTCCTGTAGATTACGAAGGTCTAGCTAAAGCGCAACAAACCGATTCGGAATTGAAAAATTTATTGGAAAATTCTGAAGTTTTGCAATTGAAAAAAAAATTACCTTTCCACATTGTGATATACCTATTTACTGCGACTTATCAACGGGTACAGCGCGTCCTTCTATATCACAACCTTTTCGCAAGAAAATATTTGTTTCTCTGCATAATTTGTCTCACCCTGGTATTCGCGCGACTTCTAAACTAATATGTTCTCGGTTTGTCAGACCCTCCATCCGAAAAGATTGAGTGAACTGGGCTCGGCAATGTATCCCTTGCCGAAAGTCCAAGACAAAGCGACACACTAAAACACCGTTAGGGAAATTTTCAGACCAGTCGCAGAGGTTCGATCACGTCCATTTCGACCTCGTTGGCCCTCTTCCTCCTTCTCAGGGTAATTACTAGAGCCCGGATTTTGATGACCCAAAAAATCTCAACTAATGCCCTTAAAAAGTGCAAAAAATGCCCTTAAGAAGGGTAAAACATGCCCTTAAAAATGCAAAATTTGCTCAAAAAATGCCTTAAATAAAGTAAAAATATTGAATTAAAAAAATGTTTTGCTATGAGTCATTTAAAAAATATAAGGCAATGCAATACTTGTTCTACGTTCATTAAAGCTTGAAAAATATTTTTACATCCTAAAATAACAAAAAAAGGAAAATATATTGACACCAAAATATTTTTATTTTGTATAGAAACTTTAATGGATATAACAACTTCCATCTCATAACATTACTAACTATCAGAATTACATTGGATTATTAAATGTTTTTTGATAATTTGAAATGCAAACGAGCGACTCTTGTCTGAAAGTAAATTTTCATTCCTGCAGAAGCTTCTTTCAACGTCTACTGATGTTATAGGTTGCTTACTGTTGCTGAAATTACTAATGCTTGCTTTGAGCCTGCTAACCAGATGGTAAAATGTGATCCTAGACATGGCAAATACATGGCTTGCTGCCTTCTCTATAGAGGTGATGTAGTACCAAAAGACGTTAATGCTGCTATTGCTGCCATCAAGACCAAACGCACTATTCAGTTTGTTGATTGGTGTCCAACTGGTTTCAAGGTAACTATTTATTTTGTGGTCACTATTAAAAATTTCTATTCTCTCTACTGCATCTATGCTAGTTATTAACATTTGATTTCGATGTTCTTAATAGTTTTTAGTGTCTCTGTGGCTTGCTAAAGTTATAGATATTAAAACTCCTATTGATTTTTGAGAGCAATTTGCTTAGTCCAGCTGAATTATGACTTTAGGAGGTGAAAATAAAGAATAAAATCATAAACAGAAAGAAAAGCTTTAGAAGCATACAATTTATTTATAGAAATTAAATTTAAAACCTAATCAATTTTCCTGCATCAAAGAACTTAGAAACACTATATGCTTGTTGTGCATTCAGTTCACTGGGTATAAAAAAATTTTAATCAATAAATACTTTGTTTTTTTTTTTCCAAACTGCAATTGCAATCACATGATTTAAATTACATATTGCGATTCATATTCATGTGGTTTAAAAGTATTCGTAGAGGTATTAAAGTTATTTAAAATTGAGATCCATACTTTTTTCCTTGTTAAAATATTGTTCATGAAAATGTGAACAATTAAGTTTCTGTTTGATTTTTTCCAACTCATCCCTGGTTTTGAAATACTTTTTTAAAATAAAAATAAACTTTGGTTCAACTGAAGTAAAGGTTGCGTGGCTTTTAATTCCATGGAGTAACGATACTTACTTGGAGCTTATTTATTCCAAGCTGCAAATAAATTTCAATGGAAAACAAACTGAACTTATAACTTTTCTTAACTTGTTAATTTAACACTAGGATTATGAGGCATGTCATTTTGGTGCATTTCGAATTTTATAAGGAAAATACAAAACTCGTTTGCATTTTTATTTTATCTCTTGTAATGACTTTTATCCATTGATCGAGGTAAATATATTAAAGTCGTATTTTCTTCAAAAGCGTTGAAATATTGGTGTACCTATCTCTACGGATATGCGTCAATCTGATGCGATTATAATTTAGACAAAATTTTGAGTAAACATGCAAACATCATCACATCAATAATAAATAGGAATGTACCGACAATACTTTGATCCAATATCATTATCTCAAATTAAACAAGCAAAAAGCAACTGTTTCATCTCATATTTTCATTTCCCCCCCATTATAGTATGTAATTACATTGCTCTCTAAGTGCAGAGATGCCATCTGTTCCGGACACGCCAAACTAATTTTAAAAAACTGTAGATAACTACTAAGTGAATTTTGCAAACATAAAATTCTGCATTCTATAAATAAGCCTACGGATTATTTAGAAATAGTGGTGGATAAAAATCTACTTAATTGAATTTATTAAACCATGAACTACCACTTTAAAATATATATATTTGCAGTCTGAAGCGAGTTGGCATCTCTGTTAGTGCTGTTATAGGTATTCGTCAAATTGATGTGTGGTTATAGAAATAGGTGTACAAGAAATGTCCGTAAACCTAGTGTTAAATACTGTTATTGTCTGATACTGATCATAGCTCCTAGTGTATTTGAAATTAAGTACATTCTTTTTCCTTTCAATTTTTTTCATTTATTTGAAATCCTTTTTAGGTTGGCATTAACTATCAACCCCCAACTGTTGTACCAGGAGGTGATTTAGCGAAGGTTCAACGTGCTGTCTNAAAATCTTGATTACAAGTACCAGATTACTGTAATCAAAATTGTAATCATGATTACAGCTGTAATCAAACTTTTTTGAAGGTCAAGTAATTTATTACTTGTAATCGTGATTACAAGTAATTGATTACGTAGCTGTAATTATCTGTAATCAATTACAGTTGTAATCTATTACTGTAATTAACGGCCAACTCTGCCTCACGCTTATCTTATGTTACGCTTACGAGACGATGTGTGAACAGGTTTCATATTTTAGAAAGTTTTATTATTGTGATTTGTGCTTAAATTTACGCTTAATTTGATCATTCATAAGAATTTTCTGTAGCTTATAAATTATAACAGGTAGTGAGCCTAAAAAAATTCAAGGAAATTAATATCACAACATAGTTAAGAGCAATAAGAAGATTCAAATTTGACACCCCATGCCACTAAAATGAAAAATCAGTAGACAAGGTAACTGTCGATTGAGAATGGGCTTACGCGCTAAAAGACGCCAAAAAAAGCTGTTGTGCCAAATCTCGTACACATGAATAACGATTAAGCGAAAACGATGCCGAAATTAGCCAATAAGATTTATCCATAGTTGCGGCTGCTTAGCTTGGCAACGTCCTCAAGATTACTCGTTGCCGCTAAGCAACAGGCGTAAATAAACATTAAACACAACTGTTCTGAGTGGACCGAAATAAAAGGATATTCTAAATGAGTTTAAAACGCATATCTAATATTCGTTTATTTAGCACATTTCAATTGCTGTTTTTGAAGGTTAAGAATTTATTATTGATTAAACATCTTGTATGACTTGCGCTTAAAAATAAATAAAAAGATGAATGCAATTATCCTTATCTAATCCTTATTCCATTACCTCAATTTCAAGTTGAGAGATACACAGTAATCTGGTACTGACAAGTTGTCGTACTTTTGGATCAGGAAATTTACCCATTCACTATTTGGAAAATAAGAATTATTTAATATTTTTATCATGTTTTAGTAAAGGACACACACACAATATAATGGAGGATGACCATAGTGTTAATACTTTAATGCAATAAGTTTGAGACTTATTGTTGTTTGTATTAACTAAATTATTATTTTCTTGCGTGCATGGGAAACTTAATATCCTAGTTCTGTGTTATCATTAAAATTTAATGCATAATCGTCCTGAGCTCAGTCTCCTGAACAAACTCATGTTTGCCTTGCAATTTCGAGCGTTTCACAATATTTAACAGTTTGTTTTGAATATAATTGTTCTGAATACAGAAAAGTTAGTTGTGGAACGATTACTGAAACGATACCTGAAGCAAAATGTCATTGAGTTTTGCTAACAGGGTCGCGGCATGTAATAAATTAAGAAAAATGTCTCAAAATGGGCAGACTTCTAGTCTTCGAACAGTCTGTTATATACTTTTTCAAATTTACATGCCACTATTTCAGGCAGTGGTGTGAATAAAAAGCACCTCAAAAGAAGAGCAACTGAAATAGTATGACTTGCATTTTTAAATCTGCAAAAATTTAAAAGCCCTTAGTCGCCTGGGTGATTTCGGCTTGAATAGAATATTTTTTAATTTATAGCAAGTATAAGTAGCATTTTGATTATAGCAGAATGTACTAATATGTATCACAGAATATCTCTGTTTATAATAGCATAACATGATAGTTAATTGACATTGATAATAGCATAAAGTTGACTTCAATTTACACATGATAAAATTTTTGAAACTAATCTTGGACACAGATTCTGAAACTATGTTCCATAAAGTATTTACTGCTTTGGAAAACATATCCCAGTGCTCTACAAAACGATAGAACATGTTTAAAACTTTTGAGCAAAGTTTAAAACTTTTAAAAACAATTTAACTGTATTATTTGAAAAAGATAAAATTTACCTTTTTTAACATATGAGTATTGTTACGGTTTTTTCTATGTGGGGGTATATAGATTAAGCATCTCCATAATTTTAAAAAATGTCTCTAGTTCTTCAGAAAATTTCACATGAGTCCACTATCGCCCTTGGCTCTGTCACTTGAATTCCTTGAGCCAAGTATGATTCTTAATCTGATCCAGCAATATCAGGCTCGATGTAATAACATCAAGAGCCCATGAGTAGAGAAATATTTTGAGTACCTGTAAAAGCACCTAATCTAAAATCAAATGTTATTTATAACTAAAACTATAAATTTTTGGACATTATTGACTCTTTAAAACATTTGAACATTATTGACTCTTAAAATAAAAGTTGGAACTTATCAGTTATTGGAACCATGAAGCTTATTTCTCCATAGATTTATGGATGCAATTCTCCTATTTAAATAGGAAATTTTTGTTGCACAGTAGTTAAGGTGGTAGTAAAATTTGGATTATATCATTAAATGCTTGATTTAATAAATATTATTTACAATAATTTTGACCACCATCATATACCACTTTAAACAAATATCTAAGACCCAATATCAGCTATAGGATACATGAAACCAAATTTTTGATAGATTTATGCATATAATTCTCCTATTCGAATGGGAGATTTTTGTTGAATTGTTAAGGTGGTAGTAAATTTTGTGTTATACAGTGAAATCTCTTGTGAGTGATCACTTTCTGTTCCACCGTAAAATGGTCCTTATTTTAGATTTTTCGTTCTTAGGGGTTCTCTACATTGCCTTTAAAATGTTGTCGAAAGTACTTGATTTTCTGCAAACAATTTTATTTTTAGTTAGTGTTATTTTCTTGGTGTGGAAATGCCACTTGTGTTGGCTTCATGAAAACCGGATTGATAAATAAAATTTAGTATCATAAAAAACAATTTCTACTGATATAATTATGTTCAGAAACAAATTTAAAAATTATGTATGATGGAACTATTTTAAATAAATAATTAGAATTTTTTTTTTAAAGTTTGCTTTTAATTTTATATCATAAAAATTAGTTAGCTTTAAAAGATGAGAAGAGGTTTTTTTGTTTGAGATGTTTAGTTTTTTCTGAAATTACTTTTTTTCCTAATGTCAATTTCAACTCTAAAAATCCATTGATAGCATCGTCTTTAGTGCACTTTGACGGTAGCATGAGGTTCTAGATATCTTTCAGGTGTCGCCAAAAGAGCTCTCTAAATAAGAGCCTCACACAAATATTTTAAATACATTTTAATCTACTTATTTATTTTGTTAATATTTTTGGCTTTGATATTTTTTTGTGTTTCCTTATTTGACCTTTTCCGCATTTGATGGAGAGATTTGTTTGGTCGCTGAGAGAGATTTTAATGGTCTCTCCTAAATGTTTTCTGTAACACAAAGTAAATAGAGGAAGTTGCTACATAGAGGTGGTCTTCCAGGAAGGTTTCACTGTATCAGTAATTGTTAGATTGAATGAATATCATTTACAATAATTTTGACCACTATATTATGTATTAATACTTCAACCAAATATATAAGACCTGATAATCCTGCGGTAGAATCTTGGAATTGTAGACAAAATTAAACTTTCCTAAATTTTTATTTTTCTGCAACTAATATCGCGGAAGATTTGAGTTGCTAGACCGGTCGTGATTAAAAATCATAGTCTTTGTAACTGATAAGTTATATTGTATATTGTAGGTATAAGTTTATTTGTAATTGAGTAGGCTCAAATCTTGGCAACCACTCAAAATGAAAATAACTGCAATGAGTTGGAGGTTGTATAAACTTTTTAATGATTAAATTTGTATCAGTTGAAATAAGTTTCTTTTCTTTCTGAACTTGATTTAACCTCTCCTTTTCTTTGTTTTGCAACTTAAAAAAATCCCTCTTAAAATTTTAACATAAAGCATTTCCTTTCCCTTAATTATTTTTTAATATATTAGTGTTAATTTTTTAGCCACTTTAAGCGAGTGGTTCATGACTTAGTTTGTTTTACTTATTGTATTATTGTTTGTATGACTTAGTTTTCATTGATGACATGAAAGTTAAGTAGGAAAAAAAAAATACAAAAATGTAGAAAAAATTTATGAAAAAAATAATTAATTTCTTAAAACAAAAATCACAAAGAAGTGTTATTAAATGTATTATTAGATAAATAAATATGTATTATTTAGAATTTTTTTAAGATTCATGAGGCATAAAATAAGATATATTAGGACTGCAGAGTGCCCGAAGCCCCCAAAGCAATGCCCATGTGTAAAGACCTTACTCTTCTTAATTGTCATTTATGAAACAATCATTCACTGAGAACATACAATCTATATTCAAACGAGGTAAACATTTAATTATCATTTAGTGCTGTTTCGCTGGAAATAGTTACAGGCTAATGCATTTGTTGAAGTTTTTAATTCCTAATGACTAAATTANATTTTTTTTAGTTGGGTTTAACAATAAAAAAAACGGCTTTTTGTAGCGATTCAGAAAACCGGAAAAATCAGTTATCCGGAATAGCGATGGTCCCGACCGTTCCGGATAATCGGTTCCCTACTGTATTAGTGTTAATTTTTTAGCTACTCAAAGCGAGCGATTCATGACTTAGTTTGTTTTACTTATTGTATTATTGTTTGTATGACTTAGTTTTCATTGATGACATGAAAGTTAAGTAGAAAAAAAAATACTATGTAGGAAAAATTTATGAAAAAATAATTAATTTCTTAAAAAAAATCACAAAGAGGTGTTATTAAATGTATTATTAGATAATTAAATATGTATTATTTAGAACTTAAGATTTAGGAGGCAGAAAATAAGATATCGTAGGACTGCAGAGTGCCCGAAGCCCCCAAAGCAATGCCCATCTGTAAAGACGTTACTCTTCTTAATTGTCATTTATAAAACAATTGTTCAGAGAACTGAGAACATACAATCTACATTCAAACGAGGTAAACATTTAATTATCATTTAGCGCTGTTTCGCTGGAAATAGTTACAGGCTAATGCATCCGTTGAAGTTTTTAATTCCAAATGACCTAATTAGCATTCTTTTTTCTAGTACTCAGTTTTGTTCTTTATTTTAAACTGAAGACATGCAATATATTTAGGTACTTAGGCCTCAGTGGCCTGTAAAAGAATGATTACCATAGTACAGTGGTCCCCAACCTTTTTGTACCTAAGAGCAAATACCAGAATATCGGTCGAATGGCGGGCACCATTTATTTTTTCAAGATAAATTTATAGTTGGTAGACATAGGTAATAATACACACTACAATAGTGCACAAAAAATTGAATTTGAAAAATTAATTTGGCATATGAATATAATTTATTAATATTCTTGTGTAAAATAAATGATTACTAAATTGCTTTCAAAATATACGAAGTAGAAAAATTATTTATAAAATACAGTCACTGTGGTGTTGGCATGACATTTCGCTGGCCAGCGCTACATAATTGGGAGAATATGATGCTCTTTTTTAAAATGGAATTTATTCCTTCAACTATATTCCAGAATTTCTCATGTGATATAATAGTTTTGAGGATAATGTCTTTCTGAAGATCCACAATTTCTATATCCAATTCTTCTCGCTTTACTTGAAGAAATTCTGAAATGTATGTTGCTATTACGGTTACGTTTATTTGGTTGGTAAAAGGATTAACAAAAAAGTTATCAGAGGCTCAATGATATTAAATTGTTGAGAGCGCTTTTTAAATTGATCTTTAAGCAATTGGAGGTTGATGACAAATGTTAATAAGTCAATTTCACTGTCACCTAACATTTTTTTTATGTTCGGAAAATGCATAAGAGACTTCATTTTCAAATGTGATATCCACAAAACTAGCTTAGCTCTGAACGAGTTTATAGCCTCTATCATTTTTGCTTTATGTTTGTCCTTTCCCTGCAGCTCCAAGTTTAAATTATTTAGTTTTTCCGTTGTGTCCATTATGAAAGACAAAGCTGCTAGCCAAAAAGGATCTCTTAGTTCCAAAAATGTTTGATTTTTGGCTGCAAGATAATTTTTAATTTCTCCAATTAAATGTAGAAATCTATCGAGTACTTTGCCGTTACTGAGTACTTCAGTATGTATTTGCATAGAATTTATTGGGAAAATGGAAAACTGAAATATTTTATAGTTGGGCACAAGCAGCGGGCGCATCTAGATCGATCGACGGGTGCCATGGTGCCCGCGGGCATAGGGTTGGGGACCCCAGCCATAGTAGGTATCATTAGGATTAGGTATCACAGTAAGTAGGTTATCTTAAGGTATCTGTAAACACAACACTTATTATCAGAGTATCTATTGTCTCACAGTGGCTGATCATATGACAATATTTCTAGTCAAGCATAACTGGCTGGGGTCAGTAAGCAGGTGCGTGATCAGTTTGAACTGCCTGTTAGGGATAAGGGCATTCAGTATAGGTCCTTGTTCAGCTGTTTTACCGTAAAGTGCTTGACTTCCCACTAGGCTACCAAAGTGAGAAAGCTATCCCCCTATAGAAGGTCAAAATTGTGATTGCAGGTTTTTGAATCATCCTCATGATTGCTTCCACCAATAGCCCATTGTGCTGTTCTGTGTGATGTAAATAAGGTACTACTACAATATAGTACCTATTACCACAGTCAATTAAGCATTATTTGCATTAATAGTAGATAGGCAATTTTTTTATGTTCATCATCTTCTGAAGCGGATGAGTATAACTACCTATGTTTCGATACAAACGTATAAATAAATATCTTTATAAGTACAAAAATATTGTTATAATTTAGTAATGGGAAGAGTTTTCAGCATTTTAATGTATTTATATTTTAGTTTCACAGGTCCAGCTGCTTATGTGAAGATGAAGTATTTAAAGCAGTGAAAGCTTCAAAAACTTCTGTTGGACCAACAATATTTTCCAAGATTCTGGATAAGAGTATCCCCGCAGATATATTATACGAAGATGAAAAAGTATCAGTTTCCTCTCTATAATTATTTTTCTTTAAAATAGAATTTTTAATTTTGCTAAACAGTGCTGATTAGAAATAATCTTTTTTTTGTTGTCTTAAGTTCTTTTAAATTTTTAAAAATACTAAAGTTAATAAAATAAATATGGCAATAAAGTGTAAATGGAAGTACAAAAATGGATATACTATAGCTTCAGTTTTATAAATAAAAATTTTCCTTGGTGTCTAAACACCAAATAATAAATAAACTATTATTATCTTCTCAGCTATAATTTGGTGTATAGACACTGGAAAAGATTTTTTTTATAAAACTGACTACAGGATGTCTATTTCTGTACTTTTATTTGTGCTTTATTAAATTTTTTTATTTTTTTACTTGGATGATTTATGGATGATTGACTAAATGTTAAAAATAACTTTCTAAAACCAGTAGAAAACTTACAGTTTTCCATTTGTGTTACGCTTTACAAGACAATGTGTGAATCAGCTTATTATTTTAGCAAGTTTTATTTCTGTGATTTTTTGTTCAAATTAATGCAAAATTTTACCATTCATAAGAGTTTTCTGTAATTTATAAATTCTAATTCTAACTATTTCTGTAATTTATAATTCTATTTAAGAAAATTAATGTCCCAGCATAAATAAAGTTTAAGGTTTGCCATGTTTTGAGTGCTATCCCTTATTTGGGTATATTTGTTTAAAATATCGTTATCTGTTATTTTTGAGGTAACATCACAGCATGCTGTTGGAGTCTTCCAAATTCATTTATTTGTTTCATTGAAAGTTAATTTGATGAATTGACAATCGCGCACAACAATCATAAACAATAATTGAAAGAATGTGTTGTATGGTAATTGTTATTGGTCTTTTAAATATAAAAAGGAGCATATTTCAGAGAAAAGTGTCAAAAATAGAAAGTTTTTAAAACTGAAAATCTTTGGGTTTATAATCAATCCTACCTAAATAATAATAAAAAAATAATAAAGGGGAGCAGGTGTCTCCATCTATTTGAAAAAAGAAAAAAAAACTTACATTGCATGGAACAGGGGCTTACAAATCTTGTTTTCAGTATTTAATTAAAATTTAAATTTTTTTCTAAATTTAAAAATCTATAGATTTTCTGGGGAAAAAGAAAATTTTTTCCTTAAATTTCTTATGAGAAGATGTGTCTTGTGATTTAAGCTTGTAAAAACAATTATGTACCATATTTTGACCACTTATATATAAATAAAAAAAAGGTTTGCTTATATTTTAAGTGCTAAAACTGATTTCTTATTTAAATTTAGAAGGAAAAAAAAACATGAATAAAAATGATATTGCCATAAAGTCTTATTTGTGTGTAAAATAATTAAATAAATAAATATTTGTTTAACATCCTTGTTTTTCTTTGCATAGTGCATGGCTTTCCGAGACGTTTCCCCTCAAGCTCCAGTCCACTTTCTTGTCATTCCTCGGAAAGTTATCCCATCTTTAGCTGATTCTTCTAAAGAAGACTCACCTGTAAGTGATGATTTATTCTGCTTTAAAGTTCTTTGAATATTATAATGAAGTATTATTTACATATTTAATTAATTATTTATTCAAAACTATGTATCTATGTTGTAAACTGTGGCTTCAAAGTTTCATTATAAAATAAAAAATTATAAACGAAAATTTCTTAAAACAAACATTACGGAAGGTCTTATTAAATACATTAGTTCATTAAATATGATATTAAATATATCTGGTTAATTTTGCTGCCCCCTTTTAATTGTTACTTCTGTGTTAGGCTAATACAAAACAAAGAAGCAAAAAAACAAAGCATCACTAGTGACATATTTTCTTACCAATTACACTTTAACCTAGGAGTGCATAATATGTTTAATTGCACTAACAAGGCTAGGAAGAAATTTAAGAACACCAGGCAAAATTTTTTATTAAAAAAAAAAATTCTGTAGCTTTACAAAATGTTTCCCTTGTAATGTTTCTGTGTTTTATTTTTTTAACTAAAGCAAATTGAAACTACTATTGTTAAATTAAAAATGTGTTATTTTTGGACAAATGAGGCTTACTAAAGAAGGAAAAGTAAGTCATCATTTAAATGTAAAAATTTGCATTTTCAAAGTTTATTATAATATATTTTTTTAATTTCTTACGACATATCAACTTAATCCAGAAAAGGGATATTTTATTTTTCTAAATTATAAATTTGTTAAGAATTCTATTAGTTTTAAAAATGAAACACTATCTTATTATAGAATTACGTGCAATGCAATAATTTTTTTTCTTTGTTAACAAAATATCATTATCAAAATTTTTTTAAACTATGTACAAGCTTTATTTTCTAAAATTCTTTTTTAAAAAATAATGTAACTCAAAAAAAAAGTGCTATAATTTTTGAAGGATTTTCAAATCAAGAAACTATGTTCTGGGAAAATATTAGACTCTTCTGAATTTTCTGCACCCCCGATCCTTAGTATCTGTAGTATAAATATACTAGAGATACTCAGTTTTCTCTGTATTGTTGTTGATAACCACATCTGTATTAACTTTTCTATCATTGATAAAGCTCTTGCTAAACTCTATCAAACCAATTGCCCCTCTTTTACAGATATATCTCCTTCCTAAAATTGTTAAACTAATTTTTTTCTTTCTATGTATTATAAGATTACTAATATTTTTTTCTTGCTCTGAATTTGAAGTAATATATAAACCTTTTGCAAAAAATTGAAGTCATTTGAAAAAGATTTTACTGTTAATAGTTAGTAGAACAGTATATACCTTGTTAATAAATTCTGATTGATATTGATCATTAAGTACAGTTATTACTTAATGATCAGCATTTTAAATTAAATGGTTTCACAAAATGACTATTCAAGACCGTATCTGTTTCTGTGACCTTTAAATTTTTTATATTTTTATTTGTTTTAGTAACCAGTGTTAAACAGCTGACCCAATTTTAAGTTACTATTTGCTATAAATGTTCAACTCTGTAGACTTGTAATTTTGAACCCAAATTTTGATTGGTTCTAATGCCTTTCAAAAGTGTCTGAATGGCCAGAGCAAGCTCCTTGAATAGAGGCCACTTAGAAGAGAAGTATAGCCTCTGAGAAAAGCAAAAAGAAGCTAGTCAAATTTATGAAATGAAAAAATTATTTGAAAGATATTGAAGTCTTAATTCATAATTTGAATTATGTGTTAAAAAAAACTTGTTGTTCCCAGTCAATTTCCTTCATACATAAAGAATACTTAAAATTTAATGAGTATTTAAAATTTAATGAATATTTAAAATTTAATGAATATTTAAAATTTAATGAATATTTGAAATTAAACTTTATCATTAAATTTGTTTGAAAATTATGTTTTATACTTGATAAAATATTTTTTTCACTGACAAGACAAGCCCTGGCCTTCGTCAAAATTCCTTTCTGCATTGTCCTGTTCTTGGCCGAGGTTTTCCAGTTTGTTATTCCAATAGTTTTAAGGTCTTTTCCCTGACAGTCAAGCTATTTAAGTTTTTATCTTCATCATTTTTAGGTACTAGATTTGGCCCAGAAGTTCATTTCTTTTTAGTGACTTGACTATTTTAAAATCTGTCCCTTTAAACCTTAATATAGCAATAAATTTAAAGGTATCTGGCTATTTAAATAGTCTATCCATAGAATTCTGAATTTGTTCTTCTTGTTCAATATTTGTCCCACTTCATTCCTTCAAAAATACATCTTAATTTTTTATTATTATTTGAAATTATCAACACTATAGCAAAAATCATTGAAATGCCTTCTCTTCAGATATAGAACTATGAATGATCAGTTTTCTTGTCTGAGGAGAAATAAATTTTCTGTTCACACCAAAAGTAAGAAATTTTCCAGTTGTAATAAAATTTTGCTCGTGTTAAAAGATATTTCACGTTAAGCATGTTTGCTTGAAAGGACTTTAAAGCATTATATCCAAATAAAATTTGATGTGGAATTGAAAATTAGTTCACATTAAAAGAAAGTCAAGTTAAAGATGTTCACTTTAACAACGTTCTGTTTTAAGAATACTTTATATTTACTAGACTTTAATGTTAAGATATTTCTGTTGATTATAATATTATAAATTATTTTATAAACTCTTTAGCAAACTGAATTAAATGTACCTCTTAAAAAGAATGAAGTATGTTTTTAATGTAAAATCTCGATTCATTGTTTTAGCTTCCAACTCAAAAGTTGTAGCTCTTTACAGTATTTAAAGCTGTTGTAAAATAACAATTATGTATGCAAATATTTTTATTATGAAATTATATTTTTATTATGAAATTATATTTTTATTATGAAATTACGTTTTTATTATGAAGTTATGTTTTTATTATGAAATTATATTTTTATTATCATGAATTTAGTTCTGCCATTATCACAACTTATACAATTACATTTATTTGAATTATTTAAATGTTGGAATGCAAACATTATTTTAAATCTAACTGTTAAAGAATAAAATCCATTACTATTTTAAATATTAAGGGAAAATCTTTTGCTAAAGCATGTAAAAGTTGCCATGTCTATGTATGCAAGGGTAAGATAGAAAATTCAAGCATACTTGAAAAAATTATAAAGTTTTAAAAGTAAAATTTTGAGAATAAATTTTCCCTTTTTTATTTTTCTCACAAAAAATTTTCATTTCTGAATCTTTTGGTCATTTTACTTTGCTAAGTAAAAGTAAACATACCAAAAAAATAAAGACAAGACGTTATCTTTATTTCCTTATACACAAGAAAGAAAAAAAAAATTTAAACTTCACTCACTCAGCTCTTCATTTGATAATAAAATGAGAAAGTTTTATGGCATTTTTTGAAAAAATTGTATCCTTTTTAATGCAATAAAAATGCATAAATATAACAATAAAAAGGAATTTTGTTGCTATAATTCTTTTTTTTTTATCAAAACAATCAAGTCAGTAAATTAGTTTTCAGTTGTATTTGTTTAATTTTATATTTATTTAAATACAAGTGTTGCTGAAACTTCTCAATTGTTTAATTGATGTACATTGTCAAAAAAAAAAAAAAGAATCATCTTGAATAACTTTTGATCTACTAATGATTGGATTTTCTTGTACTGGGACTCAATCTTCATGGTTTGTGTGGTCTGCCTTAAATATGTTTATTAATTAATGGGGACAGAAAGTTATGAAATCAGACAAAAAAAAAATTCTGTCAAATGACGATGATGTCTGACTTTCGAAATGTAGGCGATATTTACAATCTGGGAAGTATGGTTCTAGTAGTTTAGTCAGGAGAGCTGTCCAAAGTTTGAATTCTCAGTGTTAAATTTTTTTTTATATGTATTTTGCAATACCTCCAGAACTCTTTTTAGTGAATTGAACATTTTTTGCACACCACTATAGAATTCATTTATCCAGCGATAATTTCATGCAAATGATATTTTTCAATAATTATATTTTGTTTTTGTAATTCTATTTAATTATACAATGGAATCCCGATTTTACATTTTTAGCCCGACTAGCATTAAAACATGCACCAAGTGAGAAGGTGTCAATACGGAGAAAAACCACCGTTTTGTAAAAATTAAAATTGCGGTCTAATTGTTTAATATTTAAAAACTTACTCCCATGATGCATTATCTGGGCTCATAACATTTTTGTGAAAACAGAGAATAAGTCAATTATTTTGATAATTTTCATGTTTTCATTTTTAAAATAAAATTAATAACTTTTAAAATATTTAAGCTATTTGTCTGTTCTAATGCTCAGATATGCTGCTTCACGGCAAAATTTTATATATAGTTTAAAATCATTGCATTGCTTTAAGTGTAAGGCACTTAAACTATGGCTTTTTTTATTTTTCTTGGTGACAGAGCTTTGAAAAGCAGCATCAAAAAGAGAATCCCCAGTTTTAAAACACAGCTTGATCAAAATATCACGAAGTCTATTTCTCTATCAATGTATTTTTTTTTATTATCATACATATTAATTCAACTTTATATACGTTACATTTATTATTCACATTTAATTCTTTGAAATTTTTATTTAATTTAGCTTTTAGGGCATCTTCTTCAAATAGCAAAAGAAGTTGCTGCGAAACAAAATCTTTTAAATGGTTATAGAGTTGGTAAGCAAATTTTTTTTTGAAGATCACTGTCTCGTTTAGAGTAGTATTTTGCTTGTTTTAATTAGATATATTTTAAATATATCATTTTGTTTAATTGTGAAATTCACAGGATTTCAAGCAGTCACAATTTAATATAACATTTTTGTTTAATCTAAACAATTTTATTTAATGAAAATTAGGATAAAAATAAAACAAATAAGATAAAAATCATCTTATGCAAATTAAGATGTTGAAAAGTCTATTACAGTCTTCCTTTTGCATAAATTATCTTCACTGATTGATTTTCCTCACGGAAGTATTGTACATCATTTTCTGAAAGGGGAACAAATCCTAAACTTTTTTCTTGGACCATCCTCCCCTACAAATAAAACAAATAAGATGAAAATCAACTTATGCAAATTAAGATGTTGAAAAGTCTCTTACAGTCTTCCTTTTGCATAAATTATCTTCACTGATTGATTTTCCTCGCGGAAGTATTGTACATCATTTTCCGAAAGGGGAACAAATCTTAAGCTTTTTTCTTGGACCATCCAGGCAGTTTCGTAGATCTACTTACTCTAGTGTTTGAGACGTTCTGGTAGCGAAAGTGTTAAAGCTTTAGTGTCTGTTGTAATTGATTTGATGCTCCTTCTGGCTGGATACATGGGGTTATGTTTTTATGATATGGGAACAGAAAAAATAACGAAATATAACATCAGCTAGTTTAGAACGTTGGTGGTTAACGGCATTTTGCCGTAAAATGCATTATTTACTTTGTTCTTTTGTAGAATGATGAAAAAAAGGATGAAAATAGAGAACATCGAAAAAATGTTAAAAATTCTGACGCAAGATTTTTTTTCCTCAGAAAACAATAAAATTTTATTATTTAATAGTGTATCTTTTTTAACATTGGTGAAAATGGAGACCTATATAAATAAATAAAAAATAAAATTTAAAATCGTATACAAAAATAAAAACTAAATTTTCTTTGCTACTAATAATAAAATTTTACTCATCCTATTAAAAAGCGGTTATGCAAATGTATTTTATAAACTGTTCATAGTTCTACATTAAAATTTAAACAAGATAAGGAAAAAACAAAAGTAATGTCCTGAAGTAACTCCACTTTTCAGTACTGAGGGTAGTTTTGTCAGGATAATTTTATAGTTTTGCCACCATCAAAAAGTGTTCCACAATAATCCAGCTCTATGGTTTTGAGAAGAGTTTTTGTTAGCAGTGTGGCTTTATGCAAACTATTTTTTTTTTCATTTATCGTTGCACAAATTTCTTTTGTTATAAAAAATAAATACAGTCAAGTATTTAAATACAACAATTTTTTATTGTCATAAATCATGTGCACTATTTTAAATACTAAAATAGTATTTAAAATAGTATTTACCACACTTTTTTTGGCACTACATATAATTTCTGTATCTCGCAAAATAATAATTATAACATTATCGATGATAAAATAATAATATTATCTTTATAACACTCCCAACACATTTTGGTCAGTTGACATGCAGTTTATGATGGAAATTGTTAAAAGAAAAGTTTTTTTGTGTGATTTTTTATAGTGTATTTCTTGCTGATTTTGCGATTATAATTTTTTTTAAAATATGCCAATTTAAAAATTAATTAAATATGTAAAATGGTGGGATTAATCCCAATTGAAGCTTAATTTATTCCAATAACTCCCACCATCTCATACAACCCTGTCTCACCTTGAAGTATCTGTAACCTGTCTCACCCTTCCTTTGATGTGGATCGACTCTGCTCGAACAAGATCACCGAGATTGTTTCCAGCGTGTTTTCAGACCATGGGTATATTTGATCGTTCATGGATATGACACCACCACCATCTGATACAACCAAAATAAATATACGTTATGAAATGAAATGAAGTAAATAGAAATTTTAAAAACTTGTAACTGTTGTAATTTTACATTCTTGCTTTCAGTTATAAATAATGGACCTGATGGTGCTCAATCTGTTTATCATCTGCATGTTCATGTTCTTGGTGGAAGACAAATGGAATGGCCTCCTGGATAGTGCAATAAGCACTATTTCTTTAATACAAAAACATTAATAATGTTACTATAAGTCAAAGAACCTTTTAGTGAATTATTTGTTAATTATATTTCTAGAATTATTTAATGTATGGTGTAATTTTCATATCCTATTCAAATATTTGTCCTATTTGATAAAATAAATATTTTTTTAAAAAAGAACTTAGTATTTATTTGTTAAGTTTTTTTTTCTTTCCAGTTTGTGAACTAAATTTGAAAATAATATTTATTAAATAAAACTTCTCTCATTAAGAAGAATAAGAACTTTGTAAAGATGATAATACCCATCTGTTACTGAAGAAATTTTGAAACAAAGATGGAGATGGCTCGTCCATATACTGAAAACAGATAGAAACAATCCTGCAAATTTTGCAAACTCATGGGTGCCTGAGGGAAAGAGAAAAAGAGGGAGGTCAAGACAGACTAACATGGCAAAGAATGCATTAAAGAAGATCTTAGTAGAGCAGGATTAACTGGATGGGATGAAGCGTGTTACCTGGTCAAAGACAGGAGTATGTGGAAGGAAAAAAACTTGAGGCCGTATGTCATATGCCAGTTCGGCACAAAGAGGATAAATATTAGTAGAAAAATTAGATTCAATAAAAAAAATTCGTAAATGAAAAATATTTTAGTTTCCATTAGATATTTTTAAAGTCAATTAGATAGGATTAATTTAGGTAGCAGCATAATACAGTGAAACCTTTCAGGACCTAGCTACTGTCCACTGTAGAATTGCCATTATTGGAGGTTGGACTTTCTTAGGGGTAACCTCCATTGCTTCAAAATGTTATCGAAGGTATATGATTCTTCTCAACCAATTTTAATTTACTGAGTGTTATTTTCTTGGTGCAGAAATGCCACTTGTGTTGGTGTCATGAAAACTGGACTCGTGAATAAAATGTAGCTTCATAGCGAGTGCTTTTTTTGATGATCTCTTTTTCAAATCGTCAAAAAGAGCTCTCTAAACAAGAGCCATTCACAAATATTTTGAATAAATTTAAATCTACTCATTTGTTTTGTCAATATTTTTTGTTTTAATATTTTTCTGTGTTACCTTAATTGACCTTTTCCACATTTGGTGCAGAGGTTTGCCCGCTCACTGGGGGAGATTCTGATGGTCTCTCCAAAAGGTTTTCTTCAACACTAAGTTTATAGAAAAAATTGATCACAATTAGAGGAGGTCACAAAACAGAGGTGTTTTTCCTGGAGATTTCACTGTATTTAATTAGATATTTATAATTCGTTCTTTGTTACTATATCTCTTAAACTGTTGGATTGATGCAGATTTTCTCATTTTAATTCTGATAAAACTGAATTTTCAGTTAATATAAATGAGTTTTTCAAAATTCTTAATTTGTTTCCAGATTGAACTGCATTTATGAACTACCTTTTTTTTGTTTACTTATTCATATTCAAATCTCATATAGATTCTGTTCACTTTGATTCTGCTCTTACTTTTTATCTATTTTATATACTTTTTGTCATATTTTAGCCGCATAGGAAAAAAATTGCATGTGAATGGGGAATTCATCGAAGATTTTTTCACCTGCAATGAGAACTGTCTCTAACAACGAAGCTAAACATTGACTCTACTTATATAATACTAGATATATAGTACAAGAATACTTTTAGATCATTGGGAAACAGTTTTCAGTTTAATACACAATATGTTGAATATTCTGAATTTAAATGTTTTTTTCTTCTTTGTTTAATATTTCAATCTACCAAATATTTTTAAAGCCTTTGTTAGACTCATAAATAAAATATTTTTTTGTCTAAAATATACTTAACTCTAAAAAATATTTAGCATGAAAAAATGTATTCTTTATTTTTCAAATAATTAACACTAAAAAAACTATAAAGATCACCAGTTGCTTTAGCGACAACTTTTTTTCGTTGTAGGCCTGTGTTATTTAAAAAATAAAATGAATTTTAAAATTATTCTTGAATAAAACAACTTTTACGAAGATATGCGAAAACTTATAGATTAAATAATAAATTTAACATAGTCATTGAACGAATTTCAGTGGGGAGCAATCATCAAGTCAAGTCAAAATTTTAAAACTGATAAACTAGTAAAAACTGATAAACTAATAAAAACTAATAAACTAAAGGAGCACAGGTTTAAACATCATTTATGTAGATATCTCTTTTATTTTATGTTACTGTTCTTTTTAATAAGTCCAAATAAATAATCGTAAAAAGTTTACAGTTCATAACTATTTGCATTCCTTTATCTGACAAAGGAAAAAGATATATATTATTGTTTAATATATTATAGTTTAGTATATTTTAATATATTGTATAGTTTAATATATTGTATTGAGTTGTTCAAAAAGTAATTTTTATTTTATTTTATGGAAATGAAAGGCGATTTCTTTATAGGGAATAAATATTTTAATAAATCTTAAATTGTTCATTCTGGTACATTACTTGCCAGCATAAAACTTTTATTCTTTGCTGGCAAAAATGCTCATCCAGGTGATTTTTTACCTCCTCATATGAAAAATGAGTTTTGTTGTCTAAAGATCGCAACATTGTCTGAGATAATGCTGAGTGATATTGCTCTTCAAAACTGGATAATTTTCTTGATGTTAGAGAACACTGGCATCTACGCGATTGCGCAAATATATTCCGGCAGGAAAATGAGGAATTTATGTCGAGCCTTAAGATTAAACCTTTTCAAATGATTATGAAAGGTTGAATTCCATAATTTTAATGTCTCTTCGCGTTGTTATTTGCCAGTTTACATCAATTAATGCGTCTGCATTATCTTCAACTTCCATGGTGCATGGTAATGAAAATTTTGCAAATCAGTTAATCAAGCATCACAAGCATACTGCAAATACATCTCCAAACACATCGGATAATTTTTTGTCTGAATGAAGCTGTCTGTGAAAAAAATATACTTAAGTCATATATTGGGATAAAGCAAAATTACTTTCCAAGCAACCCAATATTTTCGAATAGGAAAATAACTGGTTTGGTTATTAATATTGCTAAATAATGTAGTAGTTGTACTAACAAACAGCAGAACACCGAAGTCAAGCATCACTCGCTGCGGTCAGTGTGCGGGTGGGTGACTACTTGGATCAGTCTGCGTAGGGACCGAGGGTGTGCGGTATTGTATTTTATTTTA